>NC_143584.1:103138651-103294992 GCF_048544385.1 Mastigoproctus giganteus | reverse complement strand
CCATGTTTAGTCTCTAGAGCAAAGTTTCCGGCATCCCCCTCCCTCCATACTTCTCCTTCAACCCATGAATGGTACTAAGTACTATAGGTTTTGATACCTTTCGTGTTTGGGGTTTTCATAAAAAAAAAAAAAAAGCTACTAGGTAGGCGAGATCTTGTACCCAAGACTGATACTTCAGAAGCGATACATCCCGACCTTTCATTTCTAGGAACAGTATTATTTGTTCCAAAATTAAAAAAAAAGCCTCTTTAGTATGTTGTGGTAAGACCATCAACGAACCTCTGTGTTGTAGTACAGCAGCCCTTCAAATTCACTTTCCAAGTTCTTAAGAAGGAGAGCAAACTGGCGGCGATTCAGTTCTCTGGACCAAATGAAGTTCACAGTTTTGAGCAAAAAGTCCATTTTCAGTATTTTCGAAACACAGAACCTGCTGATGAATAATGCAGTGGAAAGATTGTAATTTTTGTTTGTCCAGATACTCATCCTTTAGTTTTGCTTCTAGTGTTGATACAAATCCTTTGACTTTACCTGTCATCGCTCGAGCATTATTGGTTGTCACAGGCAGGAGTCTCTTGAGAGGAAGCGTGTATTTCTCCAGAATGCTCCATACAGCGTCACATATGTCTTCCACAGTAGTAATTCCATGGATGGGAATCATTTCTAAAAACTCTTCAATTACTTTCAAATTGTCATCGCAGGCTCGAAGAAACAGTGCAACTTGCGGCACATCTTGAATATCGTTACTTTCGTCAAGTGCAATTGAAAAACATTGAAACGTTGTGGATGCTTCCTGCAGTTGTTCATGCAAGTTGTCTGCTATCTCGGTTATCCTTTCAGCCACTGCTTTTCTTGGCAACAAAATTTCTTTGAACACTTACATTTCCGGGACAGACATTTTCAGCTGCTTTTATCATGGAGCCTGCACTGAAATGTTTGGAATGTTTTGCCAGTAAATAGCTGATTTCATAACTGGTTTTCACTACTGATTCACTTCCTTCTTTAATTTTTGTAATTACATTTTGCTGCCTTTGAAGTGAGTTCTTCATATCTTTTAGTTTTTCTTCTCATAATTTACCCTCGAAGTGGGAAAATTTTTCTTTGTGAATTGTATCATAGTGTCTTTTAATATTGTACTCTTTGACGACACTAATCGATTCATTGCAAATAATATACACAATTTTACCTCGTGTGCAAAAGTAACTCAATTCCCATCTTTCTTGGAATTGTCTCCCCTCATCGACAACCTTTCTTTTTCTGGTTGGCTTGGAAAGCGACATCATGTCAGAAACACATGTATATAAGAGTCACAACACAAAACTGTTTGCTTACTGACTATTAAATAGAAACTGCAACACAGATATTAGCTCACTTGCATTACAATGTATCCAACCAGACTTTGAGGTGGCTTCTGGTGTTGAAACAAGTGCACGAACTATCCAGAGACAGCTTTCGGAATGTGGTCTGCATGCCTATCAGCTCAAGAAGAAGCCTTTGTTGACCCAACAAATGAGGAAGAGGTGACTTGCTTGGGCTAAAATGCATGTTTCATGGACAAAAGAGCAATGGAACACCGTCATCTTTTCTGACAAATTGAAATTCAACCTGCATGGCTTGAATGGGAAGCTATGTTAGAAGGTGAAAGTAGGAAGCATACCATCCTGACTGCATTACACCGACTGTAAAGTTCCCCGCTGGTCAGATGGTCTGAGGATGCATAATAAGCAAAGGGGTGAGGCAAATTAAGTTCATTAATGGAACGGTGAATGCACAAACCTACACTGCTATCTTGGAGGAGTGCCTGAAACCCGTTATTAGGGATCACCACACAGATGTCCAAGACTGCATTTTTCAACAGGACTCAGCACCTTGCCACACAGCAAAATTGGTAAGTTTTATGCTATTTAGATTTAATGATGAGTTTATTTTCTTGTCTCACAAGGCTTAAAACATACATCAATGTTTTCCCTCATTTTTCTCCCTTAAGGTGCAGCCATACCTCAGAAATGCCGGCATTACAGTGTTGGCTGGCCCAGTAACAAGACAGATTTGAACCCTATTGAAAATTGCTGGTATGTAATGTCTTCTAAAATTGCTCAGAAGAAGCCAACAAGTAAGATTCAGCTGCAGGAGAGCATTGTAAGGGTGTGGTACCACGAAATTAGGCAACCGTATATCCAGAAGTTGATTAACTCTATGCCAGATCGTTTGCAAGGCTGTAATTGCAGCTCGAGGAGGAACAACAAAATATTGAGGACTTATTTTGTTGATTTACAGTAGATAATACTATTACGTTAACTTGACATTTCAGTTTGTACACGTAAATGCAATAAAATGAATGTTTGGTTGTCATGATTGCCATTTGCATGATTTCTCGTATTTCCATTAATTATACATTTTGCCCTTTGGGAAGATCCAGTGGCTCACATCTGGTGAGTATGGTCTTGGCCACCCAGGGTCCTGAGCTGGATATCATCATTCTTCTCTTTCTTGGTGATTCCCCTTCTACTTCTCTCTCTGTTTCTCTGGGTAACTCAAAATTTTTTTGGCTGATGTAGCATAAGCCTCAGGCTTCCTTGTATTATATGGCTAATAATAATATTATGGCAATTAGGTTTATCAGGTGGAGCCTTTTTATTGGATTTCATTCACAGAGATATATATCCCACCTAATGCATTTCAAACATTTCTGCAACCCGAAATGCAGTGCAAAACACACTATTTGCAAAATTCACAAGTGATAGCAGTTTTTTTGCCCGTCAGGGTTTATTTAATGTATATAGGTTTATTATATAGGTATTTGCCATTTGAAGGGCATTCTTCAAGGAACTTTGCAACAAATTTTCCCACCACAAACAAAAACAGAACAGATACATATAGAAGTTTTATAAAATGTGTTATTCTTGGACAGCAACAAAGTCAGGGTCCTGTTAGCTGTATAGAAAAAAAAGCAATAGACAAGGTTGGAAAGTTGTGAAAATGGCAAATGAATCTCAAAACCATGAATTTAATGAAACTGCATGCTTCGGAGTGACTGAAATAGATGCTTTACTCTGTCTGATTATTTAATGTTTCTCTAAACCCCACAGGGTAAACGCTAATTACAGGAGGGAGTTCTCCCCAATAAAATGGTCAGTTTCAGACCGTCATCGACATACATGAGGATCGAAGGGTCTGCAATTTAGACGTGCCCCTGGTTAGCACAGTAATATCTCCCTTATAGGCCTTTTTCATGTCAGATAAAATGAGCAGCACATAAACCTCTTGAAATCCTCAAGAAATATGACACCCAGGAGAAATCACATGTGGAAAGTGAGCCTGTTGCTAGAGGCTAGTTGGGGTGGGTGTCACTATTGTAAGTGGCACAAGTGTGTTAATGATTGTTAAAGATAATGTATGCCATATGTAATTTAATTGTAAAGAACGATGAATTAGGAATATAAAGTTTAATATTTTTAAAAACATTGTACAACTTACTTAAGGATTTATTCAATGTATATCGTTATATTACTTTTCTAAACAAAAAGTGCCACAATACAAGATTTTGGTGTCAGGGGGTTACAATGTACCAGCTGACTCTACCCTGGCTATGCCACTGGCTTTACCCTTGTAGTTGTGTATTTAATTAAATTCCACATTAGTGATTGCTGCCACCCAGTGGATCTTTTACCTGCAGATTCTTAATATATATAGAATAACTGCTGATAACCAAATCAAGAGTATTGCTTCCTCTTATTTCCTCTCTAACATGTTGCTGTAGGAAAAGTCATCCAAGAAAAGTCTTGCTAGTGCATTAGTGACCAACCCACAAATTCAAGTCAACATCTGGAAAGTTAAAATATCCCATTATAAGACATTCTAATTTACTGGCCCACTCTGTTTCCTTGTATAGCTGTTTGATATACTCATCAGACCTATAACACTCTCCTACTCTCAGTTTTGTTTTCCCAGTGATCACCCGCAAACTGACTCAACATTGCACTGGTCATCCATGTTGATTGGATGCACTGCCTTAGATTTAATATTAGCATTAGCATTAGTAGAGGCATACGATGCAAGAAAGCAAGCTTATGCAGAATCAGCCAAAAAAAAAAAAAACACTCCCATTTCACCCATCCATTCTTGCCAAACACCTGTCCAGCTCAGCCTTAAATTTATTTAGGCTATCAACTTCCACAACAAAAGATGGAAGTCTGTTCCACCAATCAACTACCTGCTGGCTAAAGCCAAACTTCCTCACATCTATCCTACAACTGTCTTTCCTCAATTTGAATTTATGCCCTCTCAGGCGATTATTCTGAGCAAGAGGAAGAATCCCATCAGCATTGAGCATGCTCAAACTATTCAAGGCTTTATACACCCCAATCAGATCACCTCACAGGTGCCTAGTCTTCAGACACTGTAATCTGCAAAACTTAAGCCTTTCTTCGTAAGAGCAACCCTTTGTTCCATTCACTAATCTTGTTGCCCCCTTCTTTGTACTCCTTCCAACAGCTCTACATCCTTCTTAAAATGTGACCTCCAGACCTGTATACAGTTCTCAAGGTGTGGCCTGACCAATGCCTTATACAAGGGGATAATCACCTCCTTATCTCTGCTAGAAACATTCCTGTATATTATTGACAAGACACCATGAGCTACTCTTGCAGACCATCTGCACTGCTCAGAAAACTTCATATCTCCCTGCACAATTACCCCCAGGTCCTTTTCTGCAAATTCTTAATGCATGAAGAATCAGTACTGATAATCAGATCAAGACTACAACTAGAGGGAGTAATACTCTTGACCTGATTATCAGTAGTGATTCTTCATGCATTCAGAATCTGCAGATAAAGGAACCACTAGGTGGCAGTGATCACAGTGTGCTGAAGTGGGATTTACTCAAAGAGTTAACTACCATCAGTTGTAAAGAAAAGGGTTTTTGCTTTCATAAAGGCGACTACGGTGGTCTGAGACAGCATTTAAATTCTATACATAACTTATGATGTTACCAACAGAAAATTCAAAATGGGAAGCATTCAAAGAATTATCTTGGAAGCTACTAGGCTTTACATACCAACTAAGAAATATTGTTCAAGGTTTAGGCCTAAATGGATGTCAGATGGACTAATGAGACAGGGCAGAGAAGAAAAATGCATGGGATACATATAAATTAATGGGTGGCATGGAAGCCTATGATAGATATAAGCTGGTCTGTAACCAAGTCACAAAGGAGATTAGGCAGGCAAAGGCAGATAATGAGAAATCCTTGACAAAGGATGCAAAGAAAAACAGCAAAGAGTTCTTTACTTATGTAAACTCTAGAAGGAAGGGGATGAATCAGATTGGTCCACTGGATATTGATGCTTCAACAGTTGAGGATCCTACTCAGGTGGCTAACAAACTAAACGAGTATTTTGCATCTACATTCACACATGAGGAGTTCTTCAGGGAGGGGAATGCCAGAGGTGAAGTAAATTCTAGCAGAGCTAGATGATTTTGTAATAACTGGGAGGAAAAATTGTTGAGGATAAACATGAAAAAGGCACCCTGGGTGGATGGGATCTATCCAGTTATATTAAAGGAGGCAGCAGAGGAAGTAAGCAAACCCTTAGCCATAATTATGAGAGCTTCCTTGGACTCAGGGGAGGTACCCACAGACTGGAGATGTGCAAATGTGATCCTAATTCACAAAGGAGGATCAAAGGGCGACACAAATAATTATTGACCTGTTAGTTTAACTTCTGTTCCAGGAAAATTAATGGAGGCACTGGTTAAAGAAGCACTGCAGGATCATCTAGACAAGACTTCAGTTATAGCTCAGACACAGCATGCTTTTGTTAAGGGGAAGTCTTTCCTGACTAATTTGATTGGATATTATGATGTGGTCACAAAGGAACTGGATGCAGGGAATAGCTTTGACCTCATATATTTGGACCTTAGAAAGGCTTTTGATACTGTTGCACATGAGGGTTTGGGTTTTTTTTGGGTTTTTTGGTTTTATTGGCGCATCAGCTACTAAGGCTATAATGCGCCAAGACCAGATGCACATGAAAGACTGCTTCACAAATTGGAGCACTGTGGCAGTGGAGGCAAATTGCTGCTATGGATAAAGGGAGGGTTGTGTGGGAAAAGACAGAGAGTGGTAATCAATGGACACTGCTCATTGTGGACTCATGTTATTAGTGGAGTCCCTCAGGGTTCAGTGTTGGGTCCATTGTTGTTTTCTGTATTAAAATTTGATATTGACGTTGGTATATCAAGCTTAATGCCCAAGTTTGCAGACAAAACAAAGGTTGGCAGGGTTTTTAAGGACACTACTTACACTATGCTGCTGCAACAGGATCTGGAAAGGTTGAGCAGATGGGCTGAGAGGTGGCAAATGAAGTTTAACATTGACAAATGTAAAGTACTACATATGGGAAACAGTAACTCCAGAGCAACGTATCAACTCAGTGGTACTACACTGACAGTGGTAGAGAATGAAAAGGACCTGGGGGTAATGGTGCAGGCAGATATGAAGTTCTCTGAGCAGTGCAGACGGGCTGCAAGAGTAGCTCATGGTGTCTTGTCAATGATATACAGGAATTTTTCTAGCAGGGATAAGGAGGTGATTATTCCCTTTTATAAGGCAATGGTTAGGCCACACATTGAGTACTGTATACAGGTCTGGAGGCCTCATTTCAAGAAGGATATAGAGCTGCTGGAATGAGTACAGAGAAGGTCAACAAGATTAGTGAATGGAACAAAGGGTTGCTCTTACGAAGAAAGGCTTAAATTTTACAAATTACAGTGTCTGGAGAATAGGCACCGGCGAGGTGATCTGATAGAGTTGTATAAAGCCTTGAATGGTTTGAGCATGCCCAATGCTGATGGGATTCTTCCTCTTACTCAGAATAATCACCTGAGAGGGCATAAATTCAAATTGAGGAAAGACAGATGTAGGATAGATGTGCAGAAATTTGCCTTTAGCCAGCAGGTAGTTGGTTGGTGGAACAGTCTTCCATCCCTTGTTTTGGAAGTTGATAGCCTAAATAAATTTAAGGCTCAGCTTGACAGGTATTTCGAACGAATGGAGTGGTGAAGTGGAAGTTTTTTTTTTTTTTTTTTTGGCTGATGCTGCATAAGCTTGCTTTCTTGCCTCATATGCCTCTACTAATGCTAATACTAAACATTGCATTAGACAAGACTGCAGCACTAGTTAAGACACAGCATGGGTTTGTTAAAGGCAGGTCTTGTCTGACCAATTTGATTGGATACTATGATGTGGTCACAAAGGAAATGAATGTCAAAAATAATTTTGATATCATACATTTTAATTTCAGGAAAGCTCTTGATACTGTTGCATACGGAAGACTGCTGTACAAATTGCATAGGTATGGCATTACGTTGCTACAATGGATAAAGGGATGGTTTTCTGGGAGACGACAGAGAGTGGTAATCAATGGACACTGCTCTTCGTCGACAAATGTTATTAGTAGAGTTCTCCATGGTTCGGTGTGGATCCCATTGGCCAAAACTTGGACATTAATCCTGATATACCTTCATCAATGATATTGATGAAGGTATATCAGGAATAATGTCCAAGTTTTCAGATGATACAAAGGTTGGCAGGGTTGTTAACAACAGTAAAGGCAGTATGCTATTCCAATTGGATCTAGATAATTTGGGCAAATGGGCTGAGAAGTGGCAACTGAAGTTTAACATTGACAAATGCAAAGTACTGCATATGGGTAGCAATAACCCAAGAGAAACATACCAACTGTGTGGTACTACACTCAGGGAAGTGGAAAAGACCTGGGGTAATTGTGCAGTCAAATATATGAAGTTTGCTGAGCAGTGCAGACCGGCTGCCAGGGCAGGTCATGGAATCTTGTCAATGATAAATAGGAATTTTGCTAGCAGGGCCAGGGAGGTGTTTATCCTGTTGGACAAGATAATGGTCAGGGTGCACCTAGAGTACTGTGTTCAGGTCTGGAGGCCTCATTTCAGGAAGGATGTAGAGTTGCTAGAATGGTATAAGGAAGGGCAGGTTGGTGAGGGGAACAAAGGGGTGCTCTTACCAAGAAAGGCTGAAGTTCTGCAAATTGCAGTGCCTGGAGAGTAGGCACCTACGAGTCGATCTGATTAAGTTCTTGAATGGGTTAAGCAAGCTGGATGCTGATGGGATTCTTCCTTTTGCTCAGATTTAAAACCTGAGGGCACATAGATTCAAAGTGAAGAAAGACAGTTGTAGAATAGATGTGTGGAAGTTTGCCTTTAGCCAGCAGGTGGTTGATTGGTGGAACAGACTTCCATCTTTTGTTGTGCAAGTTGATAGCCTAAATAAAATTTAAGGTTGAGCTGGACAGGCATTTGGAACGAATGGAGGGGCTGATGCTGCATAAGCTTGCTTTCTTGCATTGTATGCCTCTATTAATGCTAATGTGCCACTATGGAACATCCTATGCTAATTCCTTCCTTGCGTGTCTTGCTGCTCCCATGGCAAAAGTTTGAATTGTAATTTTTGGTAGATTGTGATTTTTTTTCAGTAGACCCTCTTCAGGAGACTGCCTGAAAAATCAGTACTGTTCTCAGCACGCTGAAAATTTTCGTTGTGAATGACCGATAACGTGCATCTGACATCAGTTACCATGAGGAATCTAGCACCTCCACAGGTGAGGACTTGGATCCAGCCAATCTCCTCTTCCCCTTAAGGCAAACAGCTGATCTCAGAAAAAGAAGAAGAAGAGTAAAAAGAGATCTGGGGTCTGTCCTCTTTGCTCACTAGCAGTTGATGCTTTGCTCCACTCTCCTTCTCCAGTTGATGATAATGGCAGAACACTTCTCTGTTGATCCCGAACAATCAATTGCAGCTAAACCTGACTTCAGAATCTCTACTCCAGTTGCTGCCTCCATCTTGGAATCGCTTGCCTCTGCTTCTCCTGCTCCCTCTTCTACTGCAAAAACTGCTCCTGTAGTGCGTAGCACACGCTTCTTGATTAGACCGGGGTTCGAGCCCGTCACCACCAAATATGGAGAATGCGGGAAGGTCAGGGAATGACCACTGCATATCCCGGAGCAATATGGCCTTAGTTGCTAATGCTCCTAAAACCAAATAACAAACAAACAAACAACCTGCTCCATCTTCATCCCTCCAACCTGCTGTCCCTGTTTCTCCTTCCACTCCAGCTTGTCCTGCATCCTCATCCTCTCCAGCTTCTGCTCTTCCAACCATCCTAACTTCCTCTACTTCTTCCAATCTGGCTACCTCAACTATATCATCCGCATTAGCTCCAGAAGCTACTCCGTCACTCTCTGCTCTTGTGCGGACTGTTGCATCTGGACTCCTAGCCGGGTGGGTAAAGTGCCTGCCTGGCAACCCAAAGGTCACAGGTTCGGATCCCGCCTCGGGCTTGGATCAAAGTACTGCAAAAACCTTGGGAGGTGCACTATGGCCACAGAAGCCAATGCGCCAACAACTACAAAAAAAAAAAAAAAAAAAAAAAAAACAGGACTCCCATCCTCAAACAGGCTTGCTATTCCTGCTTCCTCTAACCCTGCTGGTGGTGATTCTGCTGACTCCTGATCCCTTCATCAAGTGATCTCTACATTGCATAAAAATTAGTAGCATTTCTAAACCACGACAATAACAGATTTACCAAGTCTGCATCGAATACTGTGCAGGAGCTGTGGGCTAGAATGAAAAGCTCTGATAAGTTAATGAAGAGCTCAGGTCCCAGACAACCATCCTTGGAAAAGTGCTTGATACATTTTCAGCCACCAAGATAAAATCTGATCTACCATCTCAAGGACTGTCTCCTCCCAAAACAAGTTAAAGCCGATACCCAGAAACCTCAGCATCTTCTGGTCCATGCAACTGAACACTCAGAAGTGAAGACTAGTGGAGAGGTGAAAGAAATGGTAAAGAACAACTTCAAGATGATCAAGTCATTGTGAGCAATTAGGAACCGGGAAGTTCTTCTTGAAACCAGAACCGAGGAGAATCTGGAGAATCTGGGCAGGGTTGTTAATGACATTAATGGCAGTGTGCTACTGCAACAGGATCTAGATAATTTGGGCAGATGGGCTAAGAAGTGGCAACTGAAGTTTAACCTTGACAAATGCAAAGTACTGCATATGGGTAGAAGTAACCCCAGAGAAACGTACCAACTGTGTGGTACTACACTTAAGGTGGTAGAAAATGAAAAAGACCTGGGAGTAATTGTGCAGTCAGATATGAAGTTTTCTGAGCAATGCAGACAGGCTGCTAGGGCAGGTCATGGGGTTTTGTCAATGATATATAGCAATTTTGCTAGCAGGGAAAAGGAGGTGATTGTCCCTCTGTATAAGGCAATGGTCAGGCCACGCCTTGAGTACTGCGTACAGGTCTGGAGGCCTCATTTTAGGAAGGATGTAGATTTGCATGAGCGTGTACAGAGAAGAGCAACACGATTGGTGAGGGGAATGAAGGGATCCTCTTACCAAGAGAGGCTTAAGTTCTGCAAATTGCAGTGGCTGGAGACTAGGCACCTGCGCGGTGATCTGATTGAGGTCTATAAGGCCTTGAATGGGTTGAGCACGCTGAATTCTGATGGGATCCTTCCACTTGTTCAGATTACGAACCTACGGGGACATAAGTTCAAATTAAGAAAGGACAGATGTAGAATAGATGTGCGGAAATTTGCCTTCAGCCAGCGGGTGGTTAATTGCTGGAACAAACTTCCATCTGTCGTTGTGGAAGTTGATAGGTTAAATAAATTTAAGGAGGAACTGGACAGGCATTTGGAGGGAATGGTGTGATTTTTTTTTTTTTTTTTTGGCTGATGCTGCATAAGCTCCTACACTTGCTTTCTTGCATCATGTGCCACTACTACTACTACTACTACTACTACTACTAATATCGCAGCTGCCAGCCCATTTCACTCTGTTGGAGTCACTGTGAATCCCCCCAAGTGCACCACCCGATCTATACTGGTGTATGATCTTCCCACAAGTGTTACCAAAGATGAGATTCTTGAGGATTTGTTCTACAAGAATCTTGCTGACCATGGGGTCACCCTTGAGGAAATAAAAAACAGGATACCAACTTCAGATTCACAACCAATGCTAATTCCAGTTTCACAGCCCACCAGATCATCACTCTATCACCTAGAATCTTTAGAATGATCATGTCACTTGACAGAATCTTTCTTGGGCGTAGCGCTCACAAGTTCTGGCCATTCACTATGGTGACTAAATGCTTTCTTGTGTCTTGGATATGGACATACATCCTAATGCTATACGCACTTATCCCCTATGTGTGGACACTGCGCCCATAGTGGCCGTGTTCTTGCAGAATGTCCAAACAAGGACGAGAATCCTAGTTGCGTGAACTACAAAATAAGATGCTGTGCACATGGGCACTTGGTGTGGGATGTGGCCTGCCCTGAATACTAGCAGTCCTTAGTCTTACTTGTTCTAATGCATGCTAGTATTCAGGGCATGCCACATCCCACACCAAGTGCCCATGTGCACAGCATCTTATTTTATATTCCAATGGATAATCTCCATGCTCTTCATTTGACCACAGCTCCTAGCTGTACAGTGCAGCCCCTCTCCTTCCAGTCCACAAACTTCTAGTCACACCAGCAATAACCACAGTGTCAAACTTAAAGTCATGCAAATCAGTGATCACAGATTTGATGTGCAGTGGAGGGGCACTCTGTAGATATAATACCAATCCAAGAACCCTATGCCTCCAGGGTATCTTGATATTCAAAGTCAAGGGATTCTCCCTCCATACTTGGGTAATCCAGTCCACCCTGACAACCCAAAGACCTGTATTGTGATCCTCAACAGTGAGCTGGACATCCTGGTCATCTATTGCCTTTGCAATTGGTTTGTTGCCTGTGTTCAAATCACTCGTGCTTCGTTCATGTTTTTCCTTATTTCAGTCTACTGCCCACCTTCCATGTACATAGAAGAATCTTTCAACTACCTTGAGTTTGTGCTGGACTTTTTGGGTTCTAAATCTCTACTTATAACCTCTGACGTCAGTGCAAAATCCCAATTCTAGGACAGCCATGCCTCGGACTCTCATGGGCTTTTCCTGGAGGAATCTTATTCTGACCTGGAATCTGGCAGTCCACAATCAACCTAACCAACTCCCTACTTACTGCAGTTCTACTGGACACTCTAACATAGATATTTCTACCACCACCAATGATCTGATGTCCTAGATCACTGACTGGGCCACCATCCCCGACTGGACACTGAGTGATCATAGGGTCATCCTATTTCATGTTGCTCCTGCCAGTTCCGTCCGTTTCTCTCATTCCAGAATGCCTGACTTTGTCCGGTTCTCAACAAAATCAATTGACTGGGTAACCTTCAGTGAATCAATTGAGCAAGCCACTTTCCATGCTGGACTACCTTGACACTGCTTTGGCCACTGAACTATGTGATCTCGTTAACTAAACTAAAGCCTTAATCCTTAACTAAAGTCTCATACATATCAGCCAGGAAGAAGACATTCACTTCCCTGCTCTTGGGTGGACAGTGGAACTCGCTAAATTGCATAAAGATGTCCATTGTGCCTGGAAACTGTACCAGCAGCATCATGGATGGCCTCTTCCAGATGTTGCCCGACTCTATAATGAATACATCACTAAAAAGAATCAGTACACAAAAGTAATAGCAAGCAGGAAAAAAAGAAACATGGACTGACTCTGGCAATGCGAATCCCTAGAGGCTCATCTACAAAATTACTCGGGAGAAGACCTTTACCTCAGACGTCTTATGGACTGTGGTCGTAGGAACGAATGAATCAACTAATTGCCTCAACTCTGTCAATCTCATTCTGGACAAATTTTCCCTACTGATGGACCCCCCCCCCCCCCTTGGAAGATCTTCCTGAACATGCTGATCTTCGAGCATAAAATGCTAATTACTACTCTCAGTCCTCAGCTGACCCCTTTATCATGTTGGAGCTGGATGCAGTTCTGACAAAAATTAATCCCAGCAAATGTACGGGCATGGACCTTATTGAATATGTCTTCATCCTCTGGTTCCATAAATTAAGGCCATCACAACTTTTGTTTCTGTTTAACAAGTGTCTATGAGACAGTCAATTCCCTAAGTGTTGGATATAGGTGCTGCTCCAGCTCATTAAATAGCCAAAGCTTTCAAGTGAACCATGGTCCTTCAGGCCTATTGCACTATTGGCAAACCTTAGAAAAATATTAGAGTGGCTAATGGCCCTCAGAGTTACCACTTTGTTCTTTTCACAGGATTTAATCTGCCCGTCCCAGTATGGCTTCACACCAGGCTGCTCCTGCAAGAAAGCCCTCTTTGATCTGGTCCTGCACCTGAAGAACTCTACCTCCAAATATTAACTAGCTATTTTCATTGACTTTGAGGGAGCCTTTGACACTGTTTGGTGGGAAATGCCCTTGATTGTCTCTGTGCTGCCAGATGCCCTTCCAATTTGTACAAGCTGTTCCAGAACTACTTTTCAGAGCACTCTGTAGTAGTAAAATCAGAATTTCTTCAGATCACAAGGCCTGTCTACTGGGGTTGTCTTCAAGGCTCCATCCTGGAACCCCTGGTTTGGAACATGGTTCTCCAAAATTGGCTTGGTAATTCCTTTGACAACATAAAAATTGTAGAATTTGCAGATGATCTCACCATCATCATGTCTGGAAACTCATGCTCTGCTCTAGAAGCTAATGCTCTGCATATTTTGTCCAATCTCTCCATGTGTGGACTAGATTAAACAAGCTCCACATAAAATCCAGCTAAATCCAAAGTAATGATCTTCGAGAACAAACTTGACCTGCGGAGATCCCCACAAGTCAAGATCTCGGGTGTGCAATAGCCCTTAGTTATGCAGGCAAGGGTCTTAGGGGTCACTACTGACCACAAATTCTGCTTCTTCCCACACCTCCAACACCTCGGTGCCAAAGTTAAAGGTTTTACTGCCTCCATTCTCAGAGTCTCTTGAAGTGATTGGGGTTTGTCCAAGAGAACGTTATTGCTATACTACAAAGCAGTATTCCTACCCATTGTAACTTATGCCGCCGGTGTGTAGTTCCACTGTGCAGTTATTATGAAAATGGGAAACAAACTCAACTCCATTCAAAGAGGATTGATCCTGGCCACCCACCGATTCTGCAGGACTGTCTCTACGGCAGCTATGCAGGTAATTGCGGGAACTCTCCTGCTTGATTTGTTTACAGTTTTTTGCAGGCTCTGCTTTAGAATCAAAAAGAAAATACCAACCAGTGTTCTGGATATTGTGCTTAATCTCACTGCATGAAAAATGTGAAGCATGAAAAAACATGTTACAATGAACTGGTCAACATATGGCAAACCAGGTAGAATGCAATGTCACAAGGCACAGTAACCAAGAGATTCTTCCCCGAGGTAACATTTACAATGACCAAAACTGCAAGATCCTGGTTCTCTCTCACCACGTGGCCATTCACCAAGAAGGATGTCTCAGCCTTGAGACATCCTTCTTGGTGAATGGCCATGGCTCCCTGAATGAAAACTTATACCAACTGGGGCTTCTAGCTACTGACCTATGCTTTTGTGGAGCCAAAGAAAACTGGCAACATCTTCTTTTTGATTGCGGCTTGTACAAGGATCTCAGAGATCAACTTCGGAGAGGAATTTCCAACTTCTCCCCAAACTAGATAAAACAACTAATCCAGACTCCAGACAATCTTTCTTCCCTGCAGGCCTTTGCATCTGACATTTTACCTGTCGGAAGACCTTGTATGCCAATGCCAACCAAAACCAGATAAGCCATTCTACAGCCTAGATTTCACTGTGAAAAGAAAGGCTAAATTCAAATTTTTTTAAATTTTATTTATATTTATTTATTTATTTAATTTTTTTTATTATTATTATTTATTTATTTTTTTGCTGAATTTGCCATATTTATTATTTTATATATATATTATTTTTTTATTTATTTGCTAAATTTGCCATACTTATTATTATTTTATCATCATCATTATGAACTTGGTCTGGCTTAGGTCTTTTAAGACCTGTTCCGTTGTAGCTCTTGGAGGTGGTCTTGATCTCACCATCGTTGTCTTGGTCGACCCACATCTCTCTTGCCTCCCCCCATACTTCGCCTAGTGGAGCCCGTCTCCACTGACATCTTTGGGGATGTCTACTCTATCGTCCCTATTCTTCTATCTGTTTTCCCCCCAGTCTTCAGTCTCCCCCCTCCCACTAAACTGACTGAGTACACCCCTTAACAATGCCGCCAAATTCTAATCAAATTTTACCGGTTTTGTGTAAATTTCTAAGACAACTAACACTATCTTTTATCTAGCGTATAGCCTCACATGTCTAAATTTAATAACATCAAAATTTTTCCCGACTTATTAGACCTTTTAACACATTTCTCTAGCGTTCAACCCCAATCAGCGATTTCTTAACGGAAGAAAGATATAAGATGGAACAAGAGTTGTCTAAAGTCTTAGATAAGATGGAACAAGAGTCTTCTAAAGTCTTAGATAAGATGGAACAAGAGTCTTCTAAAGTCTTAGATAAGATGGAAAAAATAGCAGTTAATATTTTTGAAAAAATAGCAAGTAAGGTCCTGGGTAAAGTACCAGTTTCTGCGGTCAATGTCAGTACTCAGACTAGTCCAGAATTGGTCAATGTCAGTACTCAGACTAGTCCAGAACTGGTCAATGTCGGTATTCAGACTAGTCAGGAAATGGAAGATACCTGTGGAGATTTCGTAACACCTTAGAAGAGGAAACAGCAATAAATTTTACATAAAAGTAAGCTTTTTTTTCCTTACGATGCTTTATTTTTCATATTCGTTGAAATACAACTTAAATTGTATGTTTTTATAATTCAATTAGTTTATTTCAGTTTTGTATAAAAGTTGTTTTATAATAAATGCAATTATAAAATTCCTTGTGCATTTTATTACCTATGAAGGGGAAGAGGCACAAGTCTTTCCACCCAGGGTGCTTAAATGCTTCAGGCCAGAATTAATCAGACACATGCTCTGTCTCTTCTCTCAGTGAATGATTGAAATGTACATTTGAATTGAATGTATATGTGATAATGGTTATCAAAATAATAGATACTTATTGCTTTAAGATAGCTGCATTAGCATTAGTAGAGGCATTTGATGCAAGAAAGCAAGCTTATGCATCAGCCAAAAAAAAAACCCACTTCCACTTCACCCCTCTGTTCGTTCAAAATACCTGTCCAGCTGAGCCTTAAACTTATTTAGGCTATCAACCTCCACCACAAGGGATGGGAGTCTGTTCCACCAACCACCCGCTGGCTAAAGGCAAATTTCCGCACGTCTATCCTACATCTGTCTTTCCTCAATTTGAATTTATGCCCTCTCAGGTGATTTTTCTGAGCTAGAGGAAGAATCCCATCAGCATTGAGCATGCTTAAACCATTCAAGGCTTTATACACCTCTATCAGATCACCTTGCTGGTGCCTAGTCTCCAGACACTGTAATTTGCAAAACTTAAGCCTTTCTTCGTAAGAGCACCCCTTTGTTCCATTCACTAATCTTGTTGCCCTTCTCTGTACTCGTTCCAGCAGCTCTACATCCTTCTTGAAATGAGGCCTCCAGACCTGTATACAGTACTCTAGGTGTGGCCTGACCATTGCCTTATACAATGGAATAATCACCTCCTTATCCCTGCTGGAAAAATTCCTGTATATCATTGACAATACTCCATGAGCTACTCTTGCAGCCCGTCTGCACTGCTCAGAGAACTTCATATCTGCCTGCACAACCACCCCCAAGTCCCTCTCATTCTCTACCACTGTCAGTGTAGTACCACAGAGTTGATACGTTGCTCTGGGGTTGCTGTTTCCCATGTGTAGTACTTTACATTTGTCAATGTTAAACTTCATTTGCCACCTCTCAGCCCATCTGCTCAACCTTTCCAGATCCTGTTGCAGCAGCATAGTGTCAGTAGTGTCCTTGACAACCCAGCCAACCTTTGTATCATCTGCAAACTTGGACATTAAGCTTGATATACCATCATCAATATCATTTATAAATACAGAAAACAATAATGGACCCAACACTGAGCCCTGAGGGACTCCACTAATAACATTAGTCCACGATGAGCAGTGTCCATTGATTACCACTCTCTGTCTTCTCCCCCTCAACCACCCCTTTATCCATAGCAGCAATTTGCCTCCAATGTCACACTGCTCCAATTTGTGTAGCAGTCTTCCATGTGCAACAGTATCAAAAGTTTTTCTAAGATCCAAGTATATAATATCAAAGTTATTCCCTGCATCCAGTTCTTTTGTGACTGCATCATAGTATCCAATCAAGTTGGTCAGGCAAGACTTCCCCTTAACAAAACCATCCTGTGTCTGAGCTATAACTGAAGTCTTGTCTAAATGATCCTGCAGTGCTTCTTTAACCAGTGCCTCCATTAATTTTCCTGGAACAGAAGTTAAGCTCACAGGTCTATAATTACTTGTGTCAGCCTTTGATCCTCCTTTGTGAATTGGGGTCACATTTGCACATCTCCAGTCTATGGGTACCTCCCCTGAGTCCAAGGAAGCTCTCATAATTATGGCTAAGGGTTTGCTTACTTCCTTCGCTGCCTCCTTTAATATAACTGGATAGATCCCATCCACCCCGGGTGCCTTTCTTGTGTTTATCTTCAACAGTTTCTCCTCCACTTTACTCCCAGTTATTTCAAGATTCTGTAGTTTACTGCTAGAGTTGAATACACCTCTGGCATTCCCCTTGCTGAATAACTCCTCATGTGTGAATGTCGATGCAAAATATTCATTTAGTTTGTTAGCTACCTGAGCAGGATCATCAACAGTTGACCCATCAATATCAAGTGGACCAATCTGATTCATCCCCTTCCTTCTAGAGTTTACATAAGTAAAGAACTCTTTGCTGTTTTTCTTTGCATCCCTTGCCAAAGATTTCTCGTAATCTGCCTTCGCCTGCCTAACCTCCTTTGTAACTTGGTTGCATATCAACTTGTATCTATCATAGGCTTCTGTGTCATGTGTTAATTTGTAAGTATCCCATGCATTTTTCTTCTCTGCCATATGCCTCATTAGTTCATCTGACACCCATTTTGGCCTAAACCTTGAACAATATTTCTTAGTTGGTATGTAAAGCCTAGTAGCTTCCAAGATAAGTTCTTTGAATGCTTCCCATTTTGAATTTGCTGTTGGCAACATTATCAGTTGGTCCCACTGTATAGAATTTAAATACTGTCTCAGTCCATCGTAGTCGCCTTTACGGAAGCAATAACCCTTCCCTTTACCCTTAATGGTAGTTACCTCTTTGAGTAAATCCCACTTCAGCACACTGATCACTGCCACCTAGTGGTTCGTTTATCTGCAGATTCTTAATGCATGAAGAATCACTGCTGATAATCAAATCAAGAGTATTCCTCCCTCTAGTTGCCTCCCGAACATGCTGATGTAGAAAACAATCATCCAATAAATCCACAAAAGCCCTGCTAGTGTGTGAGTAACCAGCCCCCAAATTCCAGTCAATATCTGGGAAATTAAAATCTCCCATTATAAGACTCTCTGATTTACTGGCCCACTCTATTTCCCTGTACAGTTCCTTATTATACTCATCAGAGTCATTAGGCCTATAGCACACTCCTACTCTCAATTTTGATCTCCCAATGCTTATGTCACACCAAATTGACTCAACACTGTACTGTCCAGCGATGTCAACTGGCTTTACTTCCTTGGTTTTTATGTATTTCTTAACTAATAGCATAACCCCTCCCTCCTGTCTATCCTTTCTGTAGACATTGTACTCCCCAAATTGCAGTTCTGCATCCCTTATATCTGTGTGACACCACGTCTCTGATATCCCAACAATATCTGCCTTTGATGTTTTGAGCAATACCTCAAATTCATCAAATTTATTTACTAAACTCCTAGCATTGGTGTACACGCAAGTATACCTGCACCTGTTTCTATTCTTAGCTACCCTAACACAGCCCATGTGTTTACTTGTACCGCAATGGCTCCCAGCAGTCTCTGAAATACCATGCATCTTGTTTTTCAGGCTTCTGCTCATTCTAATAGAAGCAGTGCAAGAATCTCTTTCACCTCTGCCAGTGGCTACTGTCAATCTATTGGTCTTTGTCTCCCCCCCAAGCTAGCAGTTTTCTGACCCACCTAACACTGCCTCGATAACATCAGCAAATATTCTTGCACCCTTTCTATTTAAGTGTATCCCATCCCTGTAGAAGCAATCTCTCCTGTTAACAAGTACAGTCCAGGCTGAAAAAAAATTCTACCCCTTGAGCCTTGCACAATCTTTCCAGGGCCGAATTGATCGACAAGGCTCTCATCATATACTCCCTCCTATCGTGTCTGGGCAGAATTGCAGACACTGAATCAGTCACTGACTTCTCCACTTTATTGTGGAGAAGTCAGTGACTGATTCAGTGTGTTCATTGTTTTGAAGAAATATATGCATAGCATTACATTTCTGAATGCTATGCATATAAAATGAATGGCCAATATATATGAATCACAAATTTTTCTTTTCTGTGCTTCATATATATTGGCCATTCATTTGGCAAATAAACACCCACACCAAATTTCCAGTGCTTCAACTAATTATAGTATACTGTATATAGATAACTCAGATAACATGTGATAAAGTAAATGGACTAATTTCCAGATTTCTATTTGCCTAATTTTAATAAAATTTGTAATGCCTTGGCAAAACTTGCATGTGTGATGTAAAATTTCATACTCTATTTATTGGAAGCTGAGTTGAGCTGATATGTTTGGATAGACAGAGATACTTAACAGACTTGCAAGGGGATTTAAAAAGGGTAAATTTAATTATAATGATGTATAAGGATAAATGATGTATGTGATTGAAAAATTTTGGACTATTTTTGTATCTTGAAACTACAGCACTGTAGGGAGTTGTGACTTATCTCAACATTTCGGGAGGGATGTGGAACTGCTGGAGCGGGTACAGAGAAGGGCAACAAGATTAGTGAATGGAACAAAGGGTTGCTCTTACGAAGAAAGGCTTAAGTTTTGCAAATTGCAGAGTCTGGAGACTAGGCACCGGCGAGGTGATCTGATAGAGGTGTATAAGGCTTTGAATGGTTTGAGCATGCTCAATGCCAATGGGATTCTTCATCTTGCTCAGAATAATCACCTCAGAGGGCATAAATTCAAATTGAGGAAGGACGGATGTCGGATAGATGTGCGGAAATTTGCCTTTGGCCAGCGGGTGGTTGGTTGGTGGAACCGACTTCCATCACTTGTTGTTGAAGTTGATAGCCTGAACAAATTTAAAGCTCAACTGGACAGGTATTTCGAATGAACAGAGGGGTGAAATGGCAGTGGGGTTTTTTTTTTTTTTTTGGCTGATGCTGAATAAGCTTGCTTTCTTGCATCATATGCCTCTACTAATGCTAATGCTAATGTTCAGTAATTCATCTTGACATAGTAACTTGAATCTTTTTCTGCAGTCAGAGTGAATTATCATGTGTTTTATGATTTTATGTGTTTCATCGCATTTTAAAAGATTGATTTTTAATAAACAGCGAATTGTCATCATTTTGTTTACAATTAGGAAAAAGTGAAATGGAAACTTGTGAAATGTTAAAAATAGCTTTTGGAGAAGATGCTGTCATTTGGGGACTTTTCAGTAGTTTGCATAGTTTAAAGAGGGCCACTTGTCCACCAAAGATGATCCTTGCTCTAGCCACTGTTCAACATTATGAATGATTCATTCACTTGCTCATGTTTGTGATAGGATCAGGAGTGATTGACATTTAACTATCTGTGAAGTTGATAGTGAAATCGGTATTTCTTAGGAATGTGTCAGTCAATTTTAATGCAAGATTCACAAATGTGATGTGTTTCATCAAAGTTTGTGCCTTGTATCACCATTGATGATCATCACAGAGTAGCAAGTTTCAGCGTGCTGCTGCTGCTTGCCTACACTTTGTTTCTTCCATCATTAGTGGTAACAATCCAGAAACAAAGACTCTGTCGTTTTAATGGAAGACTTTATCTTCCTTGGGGTAAAAAAAATCAAGACATATCTCAATCAGATATGAGGCTCTTGCTTATTGTAATTTCTGAATCACTGGATGTGGTTCATTAATAATTTGGCCTACATAGTGAACCAGTGTTCCTACAAAACTGTTCTACAGTGAGTGCACAAAGCTAATTGGAGAAGATGGGCTTCAGGGTATTGGCGCTTGCATCATGGCGGTGCTCCTGCACACTCGACACTTTCCATTCAAGAATTTCTTGTGAAGGAGTCCATCACTGTGGTCCCCCATCTGTCATGCTCACATACTCACTGGATTTAACTCCCTGTAATCCCCTTCCTCCAAAAGTTTAAAATTCTCTTGAGTATTGAGGATTTGCAACAACTAAGAAAGTTATTTAGTAAGCCCCAGGGGGCTTACATCTGGTGAGTATGGGCTTGGCACACCCAGGGTCCTAAGCTGGATATCATCAGTCTTTCTTGGTGATTCCTTTCCACTTCTGAGAGGTGGAAGTGGATTCCTTTCCACTTCTGTCTCTCTCTCTCTCAGGGTAACTTGAATTTTTTTTTTGGTTGGTGCAGCATAAGCATCAGGCTTCCTTGCACTGTATGGCTAATAATAATTGCAAGGATAACCCACAGTTATCCTGGAGTGGGGGAATATAACTGATTCACTACTAAATCTGCATAATTTAACTCTACTTAAATTGTATGCATTTTCCTAGAGTTTCACAATTAATCTGACCTCATCTGATAGATTAGATTGGGGGCTGAAATTGTTTACATCTTGCAAAAAACATCAAAGACCTGATTACTCCTACAAGAGGTGCCATTGCTGTTGTGCAAACATAAAACTACCAGTTATGTGGATTAATGACAGAATCAAGGTTTTTTTGCTCTATTTTACCCCTTCTTTGGCTCACTGTTATAAGATAATTTGTTTTTGCAAAAAATTTCTTTATTTTCAAAAAAATAATAAATAAATAAAAATAGCAAAACTTAAATAGAATTTTTACTTATTTTCATTAATGAATTAGCCATCAAGTGTGCTAGTTTATAACACAAAATAGAAACATGGGATATTAACCTTTTTCTGTAAAGTGTGGCCATTTCATCATGTGGAGAAGCTAATTAATCCTTTAGTAAGATGCTACAGAAATAAGATGTAACAATTTCAGAAGACACATGCACATGTGTGCATGCAAGATTTTCTATATATTGTAAAATCTAAAAAAGGAAAATGTTTGCCTCATGTACTATGTGACTTTAATTTTGTGCAGCAGGAAATGTGCTGTAGTCATATTTTCAAACAAATAAGCATAAGGACATCATTCAGTGCACAGAAGTAAATCAATGGATTTAGCATTTCAAAATAATGCTCTAAGTGCAACATGTTTTATTTGAATCTTATCAAATAATCAATATTATAGCATATAATCTTCCTCTGAGTTGTTGCTGATCATGCAGGTGCATTGTTCAAAATGTTTCCCAATAGCAAAATAAGAGAAATTGTGGAAGAACAATAACAGGCATTAGTGAAATCACACAAATAGGGAAGAGGGCTGTGCAAAATGAATTTGATTTTTATAGATGGTGGTGATCAAAGAGGTTCTAAGCTATATCCTATTGTAGTGAGATTTTGCAATAATAATAATAAAAAATCATTAAATTGCTCGTAGCTTGCTGACATTTTAAGGTTACAACATTGGGTATCTTCTGAACAACCCAAAAGCAAAACATGCAGGCTTCCTTGAAAAAAGTCTCGCATGTAGTAGTGTTGATATGCTCTTGTTTTAATAGGCCTAAAAACCTGAGCAGCAAGGTTATTAAAAGAGGAGACAGTGCATGGTGGTAATAGACTATCCCTGCCTAAAGTTTCACAAGGTAAGCAACTGTGTCAAGACCACAACTGAGAAATAAGTGGAGTTTCTGAAGCAGTTTGGCTTGCCGATATTGTGTACTTTGGCCCTCGGCAGGAAACTTACATTGTATCATCCTGAAGCAGAAGTATACTTGATGAAGTGAACTGTTGGGAACGGGTTTTAATCAAACTCATGCTATGATATGTTTGGACAGTCCATTGATAATTGCATGCATTAATCTTTTGTTGGTCTCCTAAAAAGCTATAGCCATTCAAATTGATCTTTTTTAAATATATATAATGTTAATTTCTTTGGAAATGTTGCTGTGCATGTATTTATCACCTGTGAGTGTCTCTTTTCTTCATTAGTAACTGTATAAATTGTAGGAGTCCTTTTTTACCCCAGAGTCCCAAAGGGGATGTGTTTAAGTTTCTGTGAGGTTTCAGTTATGACCAGTATCACAAGGTCAAATGTTTATAGTTTGAGTAGCTGTCAGTTTTTAATTAACATTGTTTACGTTATGAATCAACAGGGCTTACCTTTATTTTAGATATAGGAAGCTTCTTTTCCAACTCTCCTTGTCCAACTCGCTAATAATTCATGGGGAAGGTGATATCAATTTTGCAAGACATTGTCATAAAGTTAGATTTTGGAGGTCTAAACTGGCTAATAATTAAGGATTGATTTTTCTTTTTGGTTTCTTTATAATTTTAGCAAAACAAAACAACATGAAGCTTCAGTGCGGGCGGGTCGTTCAAATGCATCGGTACTTTCATTCCACGCCATAAATGAACAACATACATTCGGCTTTAATGAAACTAAAATTATAAATATTCAACACAACTACTAACTACTTATTGCAGAAACCTTAGAGATGAAACTACATGCGACTTCAATCAATATCTGTAGGCCATTCCTATTGTCCGACAATTGGTCACTTATACGCATGCATGAAGAACAAACACTACAACATAAGATAAAAGTTTCGGATTAATTGTGAGTAGCTCTCCCTGTGAACATGACACCCCAAAAAGTTCTATTCCGACTTAAGGAATGTAGAGAATAACCCCCACTCCCCCACCCCATATCCAATTATTAGACCCCTAAATTTAACTCAAAATTCCTGCCACAGCACCAAAAAGAAAAAATCAATCCTTAATTATTAGCCAGTTTAGACCTCCAAAATCTAACTTTTTGACAATGTCTTGCAAAATTGATATCGCCTTCCCCATGAATTATTAGCGAGTTGGACAAGAAGAGTTGGAAAAGAAGCTTCCTATATCTAAAATAAAGGTAAGCCCTGTTGATTCCTAATATAATAGAATATAGGAAATATCGAGCACTTAATAGCTCTAGTATCAAAAATTGTTTACAATAAGTATTCAATAAACTTGATTTTTTTTATCAAAAATAAAATATTTACCTAACAATACTTTTCATTTGAGTAAAATTTTCTTTAAGTTTCTCATTTTTTAGTATATATGTGTAAAATTCTTTGCATGACATATTGGGATTGGTTTTCACCAAAAGTTCTCCTTCAACATTCTTTCGGTCTAATTTATTTCTATCCATTTTTCAATGCATTAAACATTAAGCTGAATACTTGTTCACTTATTGCATTTGAGTGAGGCAAAGCAAAAACAAAATTAATTTTTTTCTGTATTTTGTATGCATTTAAAAATTTTATCAAAATGTGGTATATTGATATTTGGAATTTTAAATAAAAAAAAGAAAGTTTGCCTGAGCCTTAAAACATTACAATACAATAAAAAAATCGAGCAGAATGCAAAAGGTTACAAAGTAAGCATAATATAAATACTCTATAACCCTCTTCGTAAATAGGATAGAATGTAATTTGTTTTTTTTTGAGTCTTTAAGGGTGCATTGACAACTTTATCGTCAGTTAATTCTTTCTTCCTAAATAATCATCTAAACAGGGTGTTTCATGATTTCTGCTTTTTTCAAATACCCCATTTTAAAAAAGGTATCTTGGAAATACAATTCCAAAAAAGAGGTATTGTACCCCAAAATGGGGTACATCTGGCAACCCTACTGTAACGTTGTATATGTTATCCTCTTTTGAGGAATGCTGAAGCGAAATTAATTGCAACAGTTCATCCTCTTCAGATTTCATAGAAGACTTAGAAAATAGTAGTGGCATGTGATGCAAGAAAGCAAGTGTATGAGCTTATGCAGCATCAGCCAAAAAAAATCACACCATTCCCTCCAAATGCCTGTCCAGTTCCTCCTTGAATTTATTCAACCTATCAACTTCCACAACGACAGATGGAAGTTTGTTCCAGCAATTAACCACCCGCTGGCTAAAGGCAAATTTCCGCACATCTATTCTACATCTGTCTTTTCTTAATTTGAATTTATGCCCCCTTAGGTTCGTAATCTGAACAAGTGGAAGGATCCCATCAGAATTCAGCGTGCTCAACCCATTCAAGGCCTTATATACCTCAATCAGATCACTGCACAGGTGCCTAGTCTCCAGCCACTGCAATTTGCAGAACTTAAGCCTCTCTTGGTAAGAGGATCCCTTAATTCCCCTCACCAATCGTGTTGCTCTTCTCTGTACACCCTCAAGCAAATCTACATCCTTCCTAAAATGAGGCCTCCAGACCTGTACTCAAGGTGTGGCCTGACCATTGCCTTATACAGAGGGATAATCACCTCCTTTTCCCTGCTAGCAAAATTCCTATATATCATTGACAAAACCCCATGACCTGCCCTGGCAGCCTGTCTGCATTGCTCAGAAAACTTCATATCTGACTGCACAATTACTCCCAGGTCTTTCATTTTCTACCACCTTAAGTGTAGTACCACACAGTTGGTATCTGGGGTTACTTCTACCCATATGCAGTACTTTGCATTTGTCAAGGTTAAACTTCAGTTGCCACTTCTTAGCCCATCTGCCCAAATTATCTAGATCCTGTTGCAGTAGCACACTGTCATTAACAACCCTGCCAACCTTTGTATCATCTGCAAACTTTGACATTAAGCCTGATATACCTTCATCAATAGCATTGATAAATATACAAAACAACAGTGGACCTAACACCAAACCCTGTGGGACTCGACTAATAACATTAGTCCATGAAGAGCAGCAGCCATTGATTACCACCCTCTGTCTTCTCCCACTTAACCATCATGTGCTTTTCTTATAGCCGAGAAAACAAGAGTATGCAATGGATACACAACATAAACCGGAAGAGAACAGAAAAAGGTAAATTCCATCATTTACTGCAGTACTTAGAAGATGAAAATCATTTTAAGATGTAATTACTGATGAATAAAGAGGAATTTAATTTCCTGCTAAGGAAAAATTAGTTGTATGTTTTAAGGAAAGTTGAAATACTGCAAGTTTAATTTTGAATAAGGATTTATTCTGTCAAAATACAAAACAAAATTTAATGAAATTTAATAACAAAACTACTTCTCAACCCTAAAAATTGAACTTGTAAGAAATTGTTATGAGTTTTACAAATTGAAATGATTGACTTGTTTGCTCTCTAAATTTGTTAATTGTAATACTGCTACTCTATTTTCCTCCTTTGGCCATTTTTGAGCATCTCTGTGACTGGACATTTGCAGTGAGTATGCAGAGTAACTGGTTGAAGTGGAGGGTGCTTTGGTGCACAGGAACAAGTTCCTTGATTTGTTGTTATTTGTTTTCAGATATTCTTACTTGTGCACTCAAAACAGCATTATTTACTTGTAATTTAATTTTCTATTAGCATTTCCTCCATTTTCCTCTTGTCCCATGGTCACGCCTAACAAAATTTCTGTTCCGAACAGAAATATCTGAGCTCCTGAAAACGTGATTCAGCCATGAAGCCCAATGTGTTATCTTGTGAATACAGCCAATGACAACGGTATGTCACCGAGCAATAAACTAAATGGGAAATATAGCTCCCCCACATTTTATGTTAGACATACTTACATGTGAAGTCCCGTGAAGTGATAGTAGTGTTTCCACCCTTAGTGTCGTGAGTCATGGTCAGTTCGCAAGTCACAGCCAGCTCCAACCTGTCCTGAGTGGCATTCTGATGGAGCAGTTCCAACTTGACTGAGCATGCATGACACTCGCATGTATCTGCCAGTCTACATGCTGACAAAAAATAAGTTACTACGTAGTCGCAGTAATTTATTTTTTGTTTTCAGAAAGAATAAAAAACAATTTCCTGACTACATAAGAATTTGATTATAAAAATAAAAGTAGATAGTTTTAAGAACAATAAAGGAAATAGATAATTATTTTCATATAATACATTTTGTATTGCCTGAAAATAATAATATTGTGCCTATATTTTATGAATATTTGTATATATTTTTAAAATTTGCATAAATTGCAGTGTTATCAATTAACATAAGACACATTTGCCTTTCAATCATAAGGTTAATTGATAACACCTGCGATGTATACAAATAATCACAAAATATAGTCTTATTATTATTTTCAGGCAATACAAAATGTATTATCTGAAAAGTATAATTAAAAATTAATTATACTTACAAATTTCCATTATTGTTTTTATAATCAAATTCTTATGTAGTGAGGAAATTGTTTTTTATTCTTTCTTGACTGAGCGCATGCTCAGTCAAGTCGGAACTGCTCTGTCAGAATGCCATTCCCAACAGTTTGGAGCTGGTGGTGACTTGCAAGCTGACTGACTCACGACACTAAAGTGCAGGATCACCTATGTTACTACTGCTAATTTTAAGCAATGTCAACATCCACCAGCCAACAATAAAAGTCATTCTGATTTTTAATATTGTACATTAACATACAATTTGCATACTTACTTAAGTTTCTTCGTAGAATAAAATCATTGGCTTATCAGAACATGCAATATGTGATGCCTGATCTTTTAAATAGGCTTAGCTAAGCTGCTGATCTTTTAAATAGGCTTAGCTAAGCTGCTGATCATAGTTATCATTAGGCTACAAAGCTTCTATAGATAAGCTATGAACTGTTCTGCATATAACAGTGTTTCCTAACCTTTTTCATGCCACAGCACACTTGGGAACTTATAATATTTGTACAACAAACACAGATAAACTAGAGCAGTTTTGGGGTGTCCATAAGGATTTTGTGAAAATGTAACAAATTACATTTGTTACATTTTCTGTAATTATGATAATATGTAATTATGATAAGAAAAGTAAAATATAAATACTACGGAAGATATTTAATACTTAATTCATAA
The DNA here is from genome assembly GCF_048544385.1 of Mastigoproctus giganteus. NCBI lineage: Eukaryota > Metazoa > Arthropoda > Arachnida > Uropygi > Thelyphonidae > Mastigoproctus > Mastigoproctus giganteus. The sequence goes on along the minus strand of NC_143584.1, from coordinate 103,266,946 downwards.
ATAACTTCAAAATAAAATATTTTCAAATTTTAAATCTCAAAAAATAACTTTTTGAAATTCATATTACATCTTTCTATAATCTATAAATGATCCAGTAACAGGTTTTCAATTAAAAAAAAATACTGACACCAGAGTAACATTACAGATTGTTCTGTGAAGTTGTAACAAAATGCAAAGAATAGTAAAAAAAATCTACAGCAATGAGTAACATTATTATCAAAACTGGACAACCTTTTGACTATAGCAGACATCAAGGATCATTCAGCATTTGTGAATAGAGGCAGGCTGGGTCAATTTCTTACTGGGGAAAACTTTTAGTGGCTTCACAACAGTGTTTATGGCCATGCAATTGCACTTTGATCTTCAGCCCACTAGGGTTTCCTCAGTAAACCCCAGGGGCTCCCATCTGGTTAGTATGGGCTTGGCACACCCAGGGCCTGAGCTGGATATCAACATTCTTCTCTTCTTGCTGATTCCTGGTCTGTACTTGTTAACAGGAGAGACTGCTTCTATAGGGATGTGATACCCTTATATAGAAAGGGTGCAAGAATATTTGCTGATGCTACTGAGGCAGTGTTAGGTGGGTTGGAAAACTGTTAGCTTGGGGATACAAGGACTAATAGATTAATAGTAGCCACTGGCAGAGGTGAAGGTGATTCTTGCACTGCTTCTATTGGAATGAGTAGCAGCCTGAAAAACAAGATGCAGAGTATTTCAGAGACTGCTGGGAGTATTGCGGTACAAGTAAACATGTGGGTTGTGTTAGGGTCCTAAGAATAGGAACAGGTGCATGTGTACATCAATGCTGGGAGTTTGGTAAATAAATTTGATGCTTCTAAAAAAAATAGTTGCAGATGCTTCTAAAAAAAATAGTTGCAGATGCTTCTAAAAAAATAAGATATAATTACTGAAGACATTCAAGAATTACTGGTAGAAAAAGAGGCTGGCAAAGTAGATTTGGTGGAAATGGCATCAGAGGCAAATCAATTCAGAGGATGATAGTGCAGATGAAAATTCTGAACTTCAAAATTTTACACTAAAATTAAATCTTCTTTTTTGAATTCAAATTCGTTGACTGAAAGCAGCCCAAATTTCAAAAGGGAGCTTCAGAAATGCTTAGTTCCATACGATGAAATTACAAAGAGCAAAAGCAAACAAATCGAGATTAATGATTTTTTAAAGAGAGCAGAAGATACACGAAATTTAGAATGGTGTATTTTTGTTAGCTCTTGTAATGTAATCCCCACACCTTTTGTACTGGTTCTTAGTCACATATAACAGTTTCGCACTACACTTGATTTTATAAGAACCTAACAACGATGTTATATGAGGGTTACCTGTATTACCAAAAATCCGAAACGTGTTCTATCTCTGCTGCAAAATCAAAAGGACAATGATACTGAAACTCTCCAAAGATTAAACACTAATATTTGCAGATATTCTTTTAAAATTCTTTAGAAGGACCTTCTTTTAAGAAGGCGATTATTCCATTGTATAAGGCAATGGTCAGACCACACCTAGAGTACTGTATACAGGTCTGGAGGCCTCATTTCAAGAACTATGTAGAGCTGCTGGAACAAGTACAGAGAAGGGCAACAAGATTAGTGAATGGAACAAAGGGGTGCCTCATGCCTTACGAAGAAAGGCCTAAGTTTTGCAAATTACAGTGTCTGGAGACTAGGCACCGGCAAGGTGATCTGAGAGAGGTGTATAAAGCCTTGAATGGTTTGAGCATGCTCAATGCTGATGGGATTCTTCCTCTTGCTCAGAATAATCACCTGACAGGGCATAAATTCAAATTGAGAAAAGACGGATGTAGGATAGATGTGAGGTAATTTGCCTTTAGCCAGCGGGTGGTTGGTTGGGGGAATAGACTTCCATCCCTTGTCGTGGAATTTGGTAGCCTAAATAAGTTTTAAGGCTCAGCTGGACAGGTATTTCGAACGAACAGAGGGGTGGAGTGGAAGTGGTTATTTTTTATTTATTTATTTTTTTTGGCTGATGCTGCATAAGCTTGCTTTCTTGCATCAAATGCCTATGCCAATGCTAAAATTTGTTCTTATTTCATACTACTTTTTACGTTATACTTGCCACCTCAGTGGGCAGGAGCAGCAGTGCGTAGCACACTCTTCTTGATTAGACCAGGGTTTGAGCCTGTGACTGCCAAATACAGAGGATGCGGAAAGGTTAGGGAATGACCACCGCATATCCCTGGAACAATATGGCCTTAGTTGCTAATGCTCCTAAAAACCAAATAACAAACAACATTTGGAAGCACTAATGGTTGTTTCTTTGTAGTCTATTTGTTAGTTGCCTTTGTTATAAAAGGTTGTCAAAGTTTCTGCTTGGCCAAATGCTCATGCCTTAGGAAACCTCGTTAATAAAGTTAACTGCCATGGTTTTCAGTTGAACTAATTTCTAATTCTGTCGGTTTACTTTAAAAATAGTCAAGTAAAAAAAAATCAAGTGGAAAATGTTTAACAATCCACCCAACTAGCAACCCAAATTTGGTCCTGACGCATAAGTTAAGAAACACTGCCATAAGGATTCCTTTTCTTTATTGCTAAAAGCACCAAAGTATTAGGAGTGGAATTAAAATGGAAATGCAGAAAATGAATTTTTAAGCTCATAAGAACCTAGTTCTTTGTACACTTGTGGGAATTGGTTTTGTAGTTCCTTGAAGCTCCTTGTAGTGTGCTACTGTTTAATTCCACAAAAGGTTGCATTATACACTACTGAAAATATTAAAATGCCCGAATATCAAAAATCTCACATTAATTTCCCTTGTTGCCGAGGTCAAACTTGATGGACTTATCCTTAGTCTAAAGATACTTTCATTATCATGGCATATGGTTTAACTACTTTAGACCATAATAATGAGAATCTTTTAATATTATTGGATAGATTCTGTTAGCTCCAGGTGGATTTTCACTTTTAAGGTGCAGCAGTTTCTCTTTCAGCTTCTGTTATTATAAAATTATTTAACTCCTAATGTGCATTAAATTGACTTCTAACCATATCTATAAAAATTTCTTCATGTATGAACTTAGATGCAAAATATTTATTTGGTTTTTTGGCAACCTGTACATAATCAGCTCACCAAGGATCTATGATATGAATCATAGTGGTCAGTTGGCCACTATGATTCATCCCTTTCTTTCTAGTGTTGATGTACACAATTTTTTGCTGCTATTTTTTTTTTCCCACACTTTGCCAAAGATTTCTCATAATCTGCCTGAATAATTTCCTCATTATACACTACTTTCAAGGAATACAGAGTTCTATGAAAGATCCATGTATATTTCTTCTCTGCCACTTAGCAGACTTCAGGGTTGTCTGACATCTAATTTGGTCTTTACCCTGTTAGTTGGAATAAAATGCTTAGTGGCCTTTATGATTACCTGCTGATCACTTCACTTCTTGTTTGCCCTCACTGAAAAGCTTTTTTAAAAATGTCTGTGCCCATTATAATCACTTTTGCAAAAATAAAAAATTCCCTTGCCACCATTTATCCTTGAGATTAGTTATTTTTTTAACTAAATCCCACATTGTACTATGATTACTGCTACCTAAAGGTGCCTTTGTTTGAAGATTAATGTATGATGAATCACAGTTGATAACTAGATCAAGAATATTGCTTTCCTCTCTAACATGCTCTTGTAGAAAACAGTCTTCTAGCTGTGAGAAATGTTTTTCTACCCAGTAAGCTACCGTCCCATGAATTTTTGTTGATATCTGTAAAGTTAAGTGAATGCTCTTTATCCCACAACAAGACAATTCTAATTTTCTAGTTCACTCTATTTTTGTATATAGTTGTGTGCAATATAGGTCATATGGCCAATATTATATTCCTACTTCCATGTTTGGTTTTCCTGTGTTTATGTCATGCCAGTCTGACTCAGTATTACACTAAATGAAGTCATATTTTTGTATTCTTTCTGTTTAAATGTATCAAATCTCTGTAAAGTTGGGTAATATCAATAGCAGGTTCAAATCATGCTGAAAAAAATTTTACCCCATGAATCTTCTCAAGGAATGAATTGATTGCCAAAACTCCATTGTACTTCTTGCTGTTGTGTCTGGGCAAAACTCCAGATGCTTTCAGATTTAATGCCAACTTTTTTTTTCTAAACCTATATCTGATAATGAATGTCCTTTTCCCCCCATATTTGGTAAGTAAATATTCAGTTGCCTACTGTCAATATCAATAATACAAAAAATGTGTACAACAGTATCAGCCTTTGTTCCCTAAAAAAATAATAATTAAATGGCTTACAAACATACTGCACATTTGGTTTTCTGCTGTTTATGTCATGCCAATCTGACTCAGCATTACACTAACCCAAGTCATATTTTTGTATTCTTTCTATTTAAGTGTATCACATCTCTGTAAAGTTGAGTAATATCAATAGCAGGTTCATTGCAGAAAGAGATGAAAGAATGGAATGAATGAGAGAAAAGTTTAATAAATCAAAATTTATTAAACTATAATACTACTTTCAAAGGCATAAAAGATATGCACACTTTAACCTTACACTTAGACTGCTAAATAAAACTAAATTTTACAGGTTTTAGGTCTAAGCTTATGTGAACTCAGAATACTAGTAGTATGAATGTGCTGAGTGCTAAATGATTGTGACAGGGTGTAAATCTGTGGAGTAATAATGATTATGGTAAAAGGGAATGAATGAGAGTTATGGTGAATGAGAGTGGCCCAGTATGGTAGTAAAAGTGAATGGCTAAGTGTTATGGTAAATGGGAATAACTGATGTGAGCAAATGGGACCATAGTTAACTTATTGATGAATATAACCAAGCTATGTCTTATTGGTATTAGTTTTGTTAGTATAACTCTAACGTACTTGATGGGATTCTTCCTCTTGTCAGATTCCGCACCTGAGGGGACATAAATTGAAATCGAGGAAAGATGGTTGTAGAATAGATGTGTGCAAATTTGCCTTTAGCCAGCAGGTGAATTGATTGCTGGAATAAACTTCCATTTGTCGTGGAAGTTGATAGCTTAAATTCAAGGCTGAACTAGACAAACTGGAAGGGGATTTTTTTTTGGCTGATGCTAAATAAGCTTTCTTTCTTTCTTGTATCATATGTCTCTTCTAATGCTAATATCCACTGTGTACCCCTGGTGTGTAAGCAGACTGGGTCAAAAATAAATGGCCATATTGACCACAAAAAAAAAAAAAACTGGGCCACTCCAAGTTTTCCCTTGCCACGGAAAACTTGGAGTGGCCTCATAGTTTATGGCCATATTGTGAGGATGTGTGGGTGATTACAGATAGAGTAATTATCAATCATTAATTTTTTAATCAATTTTAAATATAAATCACAATTATTTATTTTGTAAGAAAATATTTTTTTTCATTTATTCAATGATACGTAACATAAATAAATGGTGACAGCTTCGCAACCATTATATATATATTAGTTAATTGAATAAATTTTGCTGTATTACTGGTTAATTGATTAAATTGCTTTGGTTTAGTTGATTTTTCATTTACTAGTATTTATCTACTATCTGTATGGGTATTTAGGTGTATCGGGAACAGGAAATCCAGTTAGTCTGTGCAGTCTAACTTCTTCTTGGGGGTCTGTACATGTAATGGTTAATAATAGATGACAAACAAACACCAAATAAACAACAAATAAATCAACGTTAACTAACGTTCTTTTACCTGGTCATCTACCCGCTACTTCGTCAGGGGCTTTGAGCAGGTCGATAGCCAGATTAAAGGAATGTCTCATACCTACCCGTTTCTGTTTCCCGATATCAGTTTTGCCTTTTTAGTGATATTTTTGTACATAATTACTTAATTTTGGATAACTTTAATTGATTTCAGATAATCTTTAATAAATTGGTTTTAGATAATCTTTGATTAATTAATTTTGGTAAACTTTATATTGATTTTAGATAATCTAATTATAATTTTAGAAATATTTTTAATCTTAGAATTGGAATCAGCAAATTGGTATAGGTGATACAAAGCCCAATGGGTGAGTATCTGGATAAGTGAGGAGGTTTTTACTTACAGTCAGTTGTCCTGTGGTGGTCTGTCAGAAAAAGGGGGTTAGTCCCGTTCGCTGTTTGTTTTATTGACTGATCGATTTTTAGTGTGCAGATGTGCCTATTGTTTGTTATGGCATGATGTCGATATTGCTGTAGGGCGATATATTTGCAAGTCATGAGAGGGTTGATTTTTACATATTGCCGGGGGTGGGGGGCTGAGATTGGGGGAGTTCTTCAGAGTTGAAATGTTTTCCGTATATACAATCCCGGTGTATTAGAAAATTTCGTGGTGATTATTATTGATGATGAAGTTTGGAAGAAAAGCATGTTTTTATGATGCAAGGATGTTGTCCATTTGCGTTTTTACATGAATTTGTTTTTACATGATTTTTCCATTGTTATTTACATGAATCTATTATTTACATGAAGTTTGTTATTGCTATCCCTTGGACTGGGCCGGTAAGGTATAAACTTTTCTAAGGCATAACGGCCCGTATTGTGTCTCCTTGTGCTGTTTCATTTAAATTTGTATTTTGCTATATTTCCATTTGGGCATTTCTAATTTTTATTTTTATATCGAAAGGGTGGGTTAGTATAGGATGCCGGATTACAGTGTGGTCAGAGATATATTATTTAAAAAATAGAAAAGAAAATATGTTCTGTTACTTTAGTTTAAAAATTTACATTAAAATATTTGTTAGTAATTTATCATTTATCGCAATTTCAGAAATTATATCTTCGTTTTTGATTTTCATTAGTATGTCTTTTTCAGAATTCAAGAGAATAAAAATTTCCAACTTGATCTGTGTTGTGGAATTGCACAACTGGTTTAATCTGTACTTCAGTTTGAAAAATTATCTCTCACATACAAATTTTATAGTACACAAAGTCAGCATCCATTCACTGTCAAACTCCAAAATCACAAAGCCAGCTTTTTCTTTTCCTCATTATCCTTCATATGTATTTCATTAAAGTACAGCCTACTATGTATATAAAGTGCTTAGCATCATAATACACAGCCATTTCTGAATAAACAGAAAATTTTTAAGGTGGCATCGTTTTAGGTTATATCTCATATTGTGAGTGCCTTCACAACGAGTTGCCATGATATTGCACTACTTCGAATAAGTAACGCTTCACCTAAGGAGAAGACTAGTGTTACTTATTCTCAGATAGGTACCACCACCCAGACAGCACTGTTTCAGGGCTATTTGGCCCTTCGTCAGTGAGTGGGTAGGTACCCAAGTGATGCAATGATGGCAAAAACAGTTATGAAGTATAACTCCACAATATGAGAGATGCCTGATGGTGTATGATGTATTTAGACTAAGGCGCATTTAGGGCTAGAGCCTCAAGCTGCGAACAAATTTAGACTATGTATATAAAGTGCTTAGCATCATAATACACAGCCATTTCTGAATAAACAGAAAATTTTTAAGGTGGCATCGTTTTAGGTTATATCTCATATTGTGAATGCCTTCACAACGAGTTGCCATGATATTGCACTACTTCGAATAAGTAACGCTTCACCTAAGGAGAAGACTAGTGTTACTTATTCTCAGATAGGTACCACCACCCAGACAGCACTGTTTCAGGGCTATTTGGCCCTTCGTCAGTGAGTGGGTAGGTACCCAAGTGATGCAATGATGGCAAAAACAGTTATGAAGTATAACTCCACAATATGAGAGATGCCTGATGGTGTATGATGTATTTAGACTAAGGCGCATTTAGGGCTAGAGCCTCAAGCTGCGAACAAATTTAGACTATGTATATAAAGTGCTTAGCATCATAACCATCAGGCATCTCTCATATTGTGGAGTTATACTTCATAACTGTTTTTGCCATCATTGCATCACTTGGGTACCTACCCACTCACTGACGAAGGGCCAAATAGCCCTGAAACAGTGCTGTCTGGGTGGTGGTACCTATCTGAGAATAAGTAACACTAGTCTTCTCCTTAGGTGAAGCGTTACTTATTCGAAGTAGTGCAATATCATGGCAACTCGTTGTGAAGGCATTCACAATATGAGATATAACCTAAAACGATGCCACCTTAAAAATTTTCTGTTTATTCAGAAATGGCTGTGTATTATGATGCTAAGCACTTTATATACATAGTCTAAATTTGTTCGCAGCTTGAGGCTCTAGCCCTAAATGCGCCTTAGTCTAAATACATCATACACCATCAGGCATCTCTCATATTGTGGAGTTATACTTCATAACTGTTTTTGCCATCATTGCATCACTTGGGTACCTACCCACTCACTGACGAAGGGCCAAATAGCCCTGAAACAGTGCTGTCTGGGTGGTGGTACCTATCTGAGAATAAGTAACACTAGTCTTCTCCTTAGGTGAAGCGTTACTTATTCGAAGTAGTGCAATATCATGGCAACTCGTTGTGAAGGCATTCACAATATGAGATATAACCTAAAACGATGCCACCTTAAAAATTTTCTGTTTATTCAGAAATGGCTGTGTATTATGATGCTAAGCACTTTATATACATAGTCTAAATTTGTTCGCAGCTTGAGGCACTAGCCCTAAATGCGCCTTAGTACAGCCTACTAAAATTCAAGTGATACAATTTTCAACTTACTACCCATACACTGTACTAATTACTATAGGTTCTAATACCTTTCATGTTTCGGCAGTATACTCAACATAATTCAAATAAAAAAGCCGCCTCCATAGCCAGGTGGGCAGGAGCAGCAGTACGTAGCACACGCTTCTTGATTAGACCAGGGTTCAAGCCTGTAAGCCACCAAATACGGAGGACGCAGAAAGGTCAGGGAATGACCACCGCATATACCCGGAGCAATATGGCCTTAGTTGCTAATGCTCCTAAAAACCAAATAACAACAACATCAAATAAAAAAATTCTCGTGATGTAAGTAAATTAGCTTTTTCTCTACTGAAAATGAACTAAAATTTATATTGATCAGATGTTTTGCCAATTTCTTACCCATTCCTATGTGTTGCCCTGCTCAAAAAAAGATTTGAAACACACATGAATAAAATATTAAATTCATTACTCTGTTGTGATGAAATAAGTTTGAATTTTATAAATTCACTCCAGAACTGTTGATTTTTTTACTTCCTATATCTTAAAAAAAAAAATATATATATATATATTTAAACTCTTAATACTATTGAGTTTACCTATTGTTTTTGTATTTCAGGTTTACTCATCTATGTACTTTGTGGGTCATATTGTTTATATAGGGTGGATACCACTCTATTTTCTTATCATAATGGCAATCCCAAGAAGCAGAAGGAAAGAAGATTAGTTTAACTACATTGAGAAAGGTTTAAAAATCAAAGAAACATTATTTTCACAACAGCAGTTCTGCACGATGTAAATTATTATTGCTGTTTTCATTCCTGCTGATATTCTCTCTCTCTCTCTTTTTAATTCTTTGTCAGAGTTGTGGAATAGTCACTGATATTTTATTGTTATATTTAATACTATTATAAGTACTCTTTTCTAGCACAAATCAGTTTTCAGGTTAATTTCATTGAAACAGATAAAAATAAAAATAAAAAGATGGGGCCACAGCTATTAATTAAATCAAATTTATCCTACTCACTGCATTTTTGAATGATTATACTAATCTATATAGGGTCAAACTTTAATTGAAGAAATGCAGAAGTAATAAGAAAATATATTACAATAAAGAATGAGCAGTACTGAAAGGATCATCAAAATGGAAAAGGGTAAAATTAAGATGTACTTGTAAGACTTCTTGTTCTGACAAGGATTTTTTAAATTTACTCAATTTGATACAATTCAGAAAATTGTATTACTTTTTACTGAATTCTAATCTGTGTTACTAAATTTCATGCTTAAAAGGTCTGGGATTAACTATGATATAAATTGGAGGGACATGTCTAGTTTAGCGTGTTATTCATGCTTTTGAAAATAACTTTGAAATTATTAATTTTCTGTTTTAGTTATTTGAAGAAATGAAATAAAGGCCTGGGAATCAAGTTGTATATGAAATATTGGAGGGTAACTAGATACTGTTTTAAGGATCTTTAGTAAAATTGAATGGCATGCTGGTTCATCGATTCAAAATGCTCAAGTGATTTTCTAAATTTATATATTATTTTAGAAAATTTTTAAATAAGATAATTTTAAGCAGCATAATTTATTTAATTTCTTGGGAGAAATTAAAATTAGATTTATTCATTATTTATATTATTAAATATAAATAATGATTTTTTTTAAAACATTGCATTACCAGTGAATCTGCAAATTGTGGATATTAACTTGATAATTAATTGTATGCAAAAATAGCTTGTTTTTCTTTCATACCATATGGGTTGGTTTTAATAGTTATTAACAATGTTCTGTAGGTAAACTTTTTTTCAAGGAAGATTCAATTAATGTACAACAGCTAATGTATTTGAGAAAAACTAAATTAAACAAGTTGTCTGTGTCAAAATGTTAAAATTCTTGAATTATAACTAGCATATTAGTAAAAAGTTGGGTATAATACCCAACTTTTTACTAATAGAATTTTGAGTGGGGTGGGTCAGAATAGTGCTGTATTGATACTTTTAATTAAACACATTAATTTAATTAAAAGAAGTGAAATCACAAATTCATTTTTAATTTATAGCTGTGTTTATTAACCTTTTCCAGAGTGAGTTTCTTGAAAATGTTTGAGCCCTGAGCAGGGATGTTTTCATTACTGTGGGCTCTTTGGAAAGAGTCTTCACAAAATTCAAAATTTTTAAAAATTAAAATATTGTACATAAATGCCTCAAATTTTAATTTGTTCATATATTGATTTGATTTCTCAATATTAGAGTGAAATTATTTCAAAAATTAAGTCAGAATTTAAAAAAAATAAACAGATAAGAGAATTTGAAAAAATTGTTAAAAATTTTGTAAATGATTCATTGCCAATTCTTTTTGGTTATAATTTATGTATTGTGTGATTCAATTTCACCAACTTCTGTATTTGAATTCCAGAGAATTTCATCTCTTAAATCAAAGATGGACATCAATGGCTGATAGGCACAATCTCCTCCTCCTCTGATTTTAAAATCTGTTTTCATTCTGTCATCTGTTATAAACTGTCTGTGGTTACTTGGAAACACAGATAAGAGATAGCAGTACTTAATGGAAGATTTATAGTGTATTTTGAAATAGCCTTGGAAAAATGTGTGTACTCCGGAAAAGGTTAAAATGCAGTTAATATTCTTCTGCAAGTCCAATATTTTTAATTATAATTATGAAATGGGATTTTGCAACATTAGCTGTGGTCTGTTATTATTATAATTTATTATTATTATTATTATTTAGTCATAAAAAGATTGTTATATAATATTTAATTTGAAAGTTATATATGTCTGCTTTTAATTTCCATCTTGCTTCCCAAGAAGGGACCCAAGCAGCTTTCCAGCTGCTTGGGTCCCTTCAGTGACAGAGATCAACTTTTGACCATCAAGGATTGGACTTATGATTGCATTAGAGGTAATGCAAAATGGTTCCCTATTGCAGTACATTGTGTAATACATGAAAAATTGCCCTACTCTTTTTCTTGAAATGTCTTTGTGGGTTAGAGTCATCAGATATGCTAGTTAAATTTACATAGATATTACACAAAATTAAGTTCCATATTACAAGGTTTCTGAAGATCATTTGACATAAGTTCATCACTGGTAGCTACTACAGCCACCATTGTAGTAGCTATTTTGTAATATATTTGCAAAATAAATTATTTACTGGGTCAAAGTATTGTGTAAATTTAAATAACATGAGATTGTGGGGCACAAATAGTAAAATCAGTTATAATCCTATAGTCCTTTTATCTTATATAAATATTTAATTAGAAAGATTATTAGATGAAGTAGCATATGCTAAACTGTGAAAGGAGGCAAAGGATCTGTAATCTGGTAGTTTTTATGTATATTGAAACAGTGATTGAGGTCTCCAATCAATGATATACTGTTGGTGTATGGCTTGATTTCTGTCAATAAGTAAAAATAAATAAATAGTATATACTGTTAGATTTCAAGGAAAAAATTCTGTAATGTTGTTTAATTAACTTGTGCATGCTAGGTCCAAAACTTAGGTTGGAATTTGATTGAATCTGAAATTGTTATGAATCTGAAATTTAGGAATTGCTATATTAAAAGACTAAAAGCTGAACTAAAAATATATGGTAGAGGATATGTAGCACATGAAATGTGAATACCATATCGTAGAGAGTGAATTCCAGTCTCAAAGTTTATAGAGGATAACGTACACCATGCAAAAAATGAGATGAGGAGCAAGCCAATAAGAACATCAAGAAATTACTTACTTATTATATGCTTGACATAGTGGAGCAGCCAGTGCGGGAGTGGTAATACATACATTGAGTTGACCTAGATTCAAGTGCATGTGACCAATAAATATGGTTAATGATATCATCTCATTGTGGAAATGATTAGACGTATTTTTCTCTGACCTGTGTTGTTTGTGCCCGAGTATAAACAGAATTTTTTTTTTTTAATATGAAGCTAAAAAAAAAAAATAAAATAAATACTTTGATTTAAAAAAGCATATATGGTTAAGGACATTATCAGGTATTAATATAAACTGAAATTTATTTTGAGTTTGGTTTATTGGTAACTGCTAAGATTGGTTACAGTAACAACAAAGTTTCCACACAAGAAAGGAAACTGTGGGCAGTGAAATACCTAATATTGCCAAACTCCCAAATGAATTATCCTTTTTGTATTTATATTCCTATTTTGTCCTAAAAAAAAACCTGAGTAGAAGATAAATACAAAGGATAACTGTGACTTACAATTTCTTAAATACGTTAAATCAAACATGATAACCAATGAAAACAAAACCTGGTTATATACAAATTTTTACAAGAATTTGTAGTATTAAGATCTAGAGACCAGTGTAAAGTTATTCAGTTTCTGAGATATTATTAATCAAAAATTCTCAGAAATAATGATCCCTCTCCCATTACAGATATTCATATTTTTCAAATGAATATGAAACTTGGTATTAAAACTTGATTTTACTAGTTGCACTCTTATAATATGGCACTGGCTTTGGTTGAATGGATTTAAAATAATACCTGTGTGTGTTAACTCCTTAAATAGATCTTAGAATATTTTTTATTATTTTTTTATTATTTTATTTTTTTTTTTAATCTGAGAAAGCTAAATGTGTAAAAATGGAAGAATTTGATCACATTACACTTCTACCTTAATTTTTTTTTTTGGATGAGTAAATTAAGCCCTGAAAGAACTTTTGCACATTTTGTTGATCATGATTCCAGATGGGTAGAATCTCTTCACTGTACCTGTCCCATAATAATTTTGGTTAATAGGTCACTGATGTAGGAAGGATAACACCAAACTTTCCATAAAAATCTCGGTCGAAAACAAAAGACTCTTCAGCTGAAAGCGAATTCTTCCTGCTAACACTGTACCTTTAGATTTAAACAAACAGTTTAATTGAGTTAATTACTCTTAAGCCATGTGAAAATTATTGTGCTGAAATTCCAGCTCATTGCATATTTAAATAACTATTGTTGTTACCATATAAAAATAAATAATAATTAAACAACAAAAGCCTACTTTGATCACAGGAAGAGTTGCTCAGCCCTTTGCAAGATATACACAATGCTGTGGCCTGTGTTATGCAAAAAAGACTAAATAAATCTGCCTCCAAACCAGAACCAGACTCTCAAATAAGAAATTAACTGAAATCACAAAAATAATAAGAAAATTAAAAGAATGGGGGTGTCACAGGCATGATTTTTTAGGGAAGCACCCACCTATCGACACCCAAAAAGTTCGTATTTCCTTAATGAACCATGGAAAAGTGTCAAGCATTCATTGGTGTGTCTATATGACCTATAGCAGAACAAACTGAGAAAACCAGCTAACTAATCTTCAGAAAACACAAATTTGAATACACTAGCCCTCTACATGTTAACTTAAAAACCAAATATACAATACGTTCTTTCTTGTTCTTTTTTATCTGAATAATTCACTGTACCTGTCCTAAAATTACTTTGCCCTTTTCACATAGATGGCAGAATTTTCTTGCTTGCATCCAGGCAATTAACTTTTGACCCAGATATAAATGTCCCAATAATGGCAAAAAATACACTACTTTTAAATCTGCCCTTAGAATAATTAATGTCTGTGTTCTTCTCTGCCAGGATTGCACCCACTATAATTTTTCTCAAAACTGATATACTGCATATATCTATACTGCATAGGTTAATAGCACCATGCCTTCCAAATTATAGTTACATCATAATTTATTTCATTAGCTAATTAGTAAATTAAAAAATTATATTAACATTAAGAGTGACAGAAAACAACTGACAAAGAAAATCAGAGGTAAAAAAAAAAAAAAACCCTTTTTTTTTGTAACAACCTCTCCTCCCAATTTCAGAAGAAAGATAATCCTTAACTGTAATGTTTTTATGCAGTTCTAAAAAAATATTTGTCCCCACATAATTATATTGTTAGATTTCAGTTAGTTTTGCTTATTCAGCATAACAAATTCAACCCTATCCTTTTTTTTCTTTCCTTCCCCGCAGCTTAGTTTACAGCCTTAGCTACCTTAACCTTAACCTGGCTGTGACCACATTAAACTGTGTATATCTGAACATTGGCAATTCCTGTAAAAATAAAAAAAAAAAAAAAAAAAAAAACCTTCTACATAACCAAATTATGCATTTATTGTCATATTTTTGTGTATCTTTAGCTACTGCAGCCTGCTTTCAATGAATAAAATAATTTCTGTTTATCTTGGGATGGCGAAAGCCAGAAGAATTTCCATATTCATTGTAACTGCGTACATATTGAATTAATAATTATTAAGGGCAGCCAGATTTTTGGTGCTACAGCTTATAATGGGCCATGCGTTTTTGTGACTGCACATGCTTACTACTGGATCATGATCAACCCATAAATCATACAGCAGGTAGAAGTGCTGCTTCATGTGTTGCAATAAAATATTTCATTGTCCATGTGGTTCCTTTTCATATGTAGCACCTGCCATTGATTGAATTATCTTATATTACATACATAACATTAGTTTTCATCTCTTATTTTCCAAAACGAGACTTTTGGATAGTATTTTGGTTTGGTATACCTTTGTATACAGTAACTTCTTTAAGTGTTGTAACAAGTCTTAATAGTCATCAATAAACTAAACTCAAAATTCAGATCACACTGTGTATAAGTGTTATTTCTTGTATTACATTTAAATTTATGTATCATATAAATTTTGTATATATTATATAACAAACTACTTTATCCTCTTAATTTAAGAAGTGTAACAGAATGGATCCAACTTGATTAAAATTCTTTTTAAAAATGTGATTCTTTTTAATATGACTATTCAGCGTGCATAAATTCTTTATACTCAGTTTAAAATATTATTAAAATATTATTAAAGAATTTTGCAAGATGAAATGTATTTCAGGTGTTTCTAATTTCTTAATATGTTGGCACACTATGCAGTACTTCTACTGGCCTGATTATTTATTTATTTATTTTTAAATGTAATTTCTGGTGTTTACAAGTTACTGTGCAAAGACACATCAAATCTTGTCATGAACTCTGAACATGATAAATGAACATGTGAATCCCTAAAATTTGTTTCAGACTGATTTTTTTTATTATTATTATTATTATTTGAAAAGTGTTGATTTTTGAATAGTTTACATACATTAAAGAAACCAAGTAAATTTTTTTTAAATAATCATGAAATTAAAACTGAATAGTTTGTTAATTAAAGAGAAGTACAGGGTTGTTAAAATTAAAGTATCCCTATGTAGAGGACTCTGGAGCAAGTTCTAAGGCTTGTACTGAAGAGAAATTTCGACAACAGGTACAATGAAGAAAGCGTTCGCCATTTATTGGGGAAAAAAAATTAGTTACAAAATTTGTCACTGTATATCACTGTGGTAATACAAATCACTTGAACAGCACTACAGTTGTTCAATGTGTCCTCCATTTTGTCCAACAACAGTTTCCATTCGAAGAACAGCATTTTCTACAGCAGAACGTAACATGTCAACTGGAATGGCCAGCACATGACGTCTAATGCTGTCCTTCAGATCTGCCAGAGTTTGGCATCCTTCCTGATACAGGTATGTTCGTGTCAGACAGCACCTAGGATTTCTCCCATCTCTGTGTGTGTTCGCTGTATCGAGGACAGTACACTGTCAAGCCAGAGAACATGTCTGTGCAGTGTGATGTGTTGTGCCCATTGTTTGTCTGGCTTATTGGCTGCCAGGCCCTTAGTGGGGCCTGACGTTGCCCATACCTCACCACGTGAAGGCTAGCCGGATGTGTCCAGTATCACAACAAGTTGCTTTGGCAGGTCCTGCCACCTAGTTTCCTGCGATTTCAGTGGCTAGGACCTAGCCACTGAAAAAAAATTACGTTTGACATTAATGCTTAATGTTATTGCTGTTAGGAAATCACTGGTTGGGGTTGAATGCTAGAGAGATGTGTTAAAAGCCCTAATAAGTTGGGAAAAATTTTGATGTTATTAAATTTAGACATGAGGCTATACGCTAGATAAAAGATAATAGTGTTAGTTGTCTTAGAGATTTACATGAAACCAGTAGAATTTAGACGTTGATTAGAATTTGGCGGCATTGTTAAGGGGTGTACTCGGTCGATTTAGTGAGGGGGGGACTGAAGACTGGGGGAAAACAGAAAGAAGTATACGGACAATAGAGTAGGCATCCTCAAAGAGGTCAATGGAGATAAGCTCCACCAGGTGAAGTATGGGGGGGAGGCAGGGAGACAGAGACCTGTCTCCTCCCTCTCCTTCCTTGGGATGGGGTTTTAAAGGGAACCGGGTTAGAGTACCCAGTTCAGATCGCCAATGGCGTGTCAGCAGCAAAGCCGCAGTATGTCTTTGTCGGTGATGGTTGTCATGTCCATGTAGTGTCGAATCCAGTAAGGTCAAGCTGACCATCCCGCTCCCATCCCAATTCACAACCAGAAGTCGCATGGAGTAAGGTTCGGTGATCAGGGTGGCCAAGATGTCTAGAAAAAATGGCTGATGACCCGTTCATCTGTAAAGTGTTGCCTTAGTAATCTTTGGATGTGTTGTGGCGCACCATCTTGCATGAATATGGTATCCTGGAGGCACCCACGTTGTTGCAGCTCTAGTATTGCGAAATTTGCCAACATTTCATAATATCACTGTCCAGTGATGGAACAGGTGTGGGAGTCCAGTCGGTGTTACCTGTTCAAAAAAATATGGCCCAATCATGAATGTGGCCGTAAATCCATACCACACACTCACTTTTGGAGAATGCAACGGGACCTCTTGGATAACTTGAGGGTTTTCTGTTGCCCAAATTGTGCATATTCACTTGTCAATTTAAGCAGAATGGGCTTCATCACTCCAAAGGATGTTCCATGGCCAAATGATATCCACTGTCATTCGTGCCAGAAACTGAAGTGCATATGTGAAACGAATATCTGCATCACCATGCTTTAGCTACTGTAGCATGTGCATCTTGTAAGGATAGTACCACAACACCTGACACATTACTAGCTGGCACACATGTGCCAGCTGGTAATGTGTCACTTGTACCACATGGAGATTGACTTGATAAATCCACGACAGCCATAGCCACATCTTCAACATGAGAGGAGTCCACTCATTTTCGACCTCTACCTGGTTGAACACTAAGATGTCCTGTCACTTCAAATTTTGCAATCATTTTGTGGACAGCACAAACAGTCATAGGTCCATGCCTTATGTGCTTCTGTTGCCAGAATTCTCTGATAGTTGCAGCTGCATTGTTGCTGTTCTGATAGTACAGCTTCACTAATAGCGCCTTTTCCTGCAATGTTTGTTGGCATTGCTGCTGTAGTGCAGGCAAACATCTAGTGTATGATTTTGAAGAGACAGCTTTGTTTTTATACAGTAGAGCTGAGTAGTGGCGCTGGGGCAATAAGTTACAATTATGCAAATAACTTACGTTATTTGCATAATCATAACTAAGATAGTTATGCGCCATACGGTGACACAGTGACAAATTTTGTAACTAAATTTTTTTTTTTCCAATAAATGGCGAGCGCATTCTTTATTGTACCTATTGGTACAATAAAAAAAAATCATGCATGGAAGGAAATTTGATGTGAGAGAATGCGTTTATATCCTACAGAAATCTGGCAGCGAAATTTTCATCTTATAAATATTATTTGCAATGTAATAATTTTGAACATGTGCTGATTTACTATATTTTATACTGATTACTATAAATGTAAAAAAGAAAGGAGTTTAAAGTCTGTTTGACTCTTGAGAGATAATTTGATGCTTTGAGGTGCTTGTGTCTCCTTTGTGTGTTAATAAAATTAGCTGCACATTTTCACTTTGCTATGAAATAGTGCTATTTTTTTTTTTCCCCATTATGTGTCATCATGAGTATTGCCTTCTTGAACAGTACAATACCCATAATTTAAATTAAATTATTATAATGACAATATGAAGTTAGAGAATGACCAAAGAAAATTTAATGCGAACATACGTTATGTATATAGATGATAAATAATATTGAAAAGAGTTCAGTCAGGTATAAAGATAGCAGTTAGCATGATTGAAGTTAGTTTTGAATACAAAATTTTAAGATGTAATGTCATATAATGTTCTATAAGTATTTATTTATATCTTTATCATAAAAATCATGATAAAGATATCAAAAAGTTGTTTGTTTGTATAAAATACACATATAAACATGATCAGTAGTACCCCGGACGGAAAATGCTCATAACGGCTTAATATAATTTAAATACTGTGCCTGGAAAGTAATCGGTTTATTTTACTTTCCAACTTAACATTTCAAAGTTTAAATGTATGCTATTTTGACAGTTGTATTGAAATTGGAATTTTTTTTACTGCATCATTACTGATAACTCAGTTAATAACATTAGAAATTTGGAAAACTAAGAACAATTATGCGTACTAACCTTACAGCAATCAGGGCGAGTTTATCTGTTAAATGTTTTAATGACATTGAATAAGGTGGCAGTTACCCAAGGTTCAGGCCTAAATGGATGTCATATGAATTAATGAGGCTCGTGGCAAAGAAGAAAAATGTATGGGATGCATATAAATTATCAGGTGACACAGAAGCCTATGGCATATATAAGCTTGTCTGTAATCAAGTCACAAGGGAAGTAAGGCAGGTGAAGGCAGATTATGAGAAATCTTTGGCAAAGAATGCAAAGAAAAACAGCAAAGAGTTCTTCACTTATGTAAACTCTAGAAGGAAAGGGATGACTCTGATTGGACCACTTAACATAGATGGGTTGACTGTTGATGATCATGCTCAGGTAGCTAATAAACTGAATGAGTATTTTGCATCTACATTGACACATGAAGAATTATTCAATGAGGGGAATGCCAGAAGTTCATCAAACTCTAACAGGAAGCTAAGTGATTTTGTAATAACTGAGAGCAAAGTGGAGGAGAAATTGTTGAAGTTAAACATAAGGAAGGCACCTGGGGTGGACGAGATCTATTTAGTTACTTTTTATTTATTTATTTTTATTTTTTGGTAGTTGTTGGCGCATCGGCTTCTGTGGCCATAATGCACCTCCCAAGGTTTTTGCAGTACTTTGATCCAAGTCCGAGGCGGGATTCGAACCCGCGACCTTTGGATTGCCAGGCAGGCACTTTAGTCACCCGGCTAGCCCGGTCGGCCTATTTAGTTATATTAAAAGAGGCAGCAAAGGAAGTAAGCACACTCTTACCCATATTATAAGAGCTTCCTTGGACTCAAGGGTGTACATTTGCACACCTCCAGTCCACCCCATGGACTGGAGGTGTGCAAATGTATCACCAATTCACAAAGGGGGGGGGGTTCAAAAAGTGGTACAAGTAACTATAGACCTGTTAGTTTAACTTGTGTCCCAGGGAAAATTAAAGAGACTTGCAGAATCAGCTAGACAAGACTGCAGTAATGGTTAAGACACAGCATGGGTTGGTTAAAGGGAGTGCTTGTCTGACCAATTTGATTGGATATTATGATTTGGTCACAAAGGAACTGAATGTCAAAAATAATTTTGATATCATATACTTGGATTTCAGGAAAGCTTTTGATACTGTTGCACATGGAAGACTGCTGTACAAATTGGAGAGGTTTAGCACTAAGGGTAAGTTGCTACAATGGATAACGGGATGGTTGGGTGGGAGATGACAGAGAGGGGTAATCAATAGACACTGCTCTTATTGCATATGTTATCAAATTGGCTTCCTGTTTCTTACCATGAAAGACAATGTACTTTTCTTTCATTTTTTTTTTTTTTTTTTCGTGGACAGATGTTATTAGTGGAGTTCCCCCAGGGTTCAGTGCAGGGGACCATTGTTGTTTTGTGTATTCATCAATGATATTGATGAAGGTATATCAGGATTAATGTCCAAGTTTTCAGATGATACGAAAGGTTGGCAGGGTTGTTAATGACAGTATGCTGCTCCAACTGGATCTAGAGAAGTTGGGCAAATGGGCTGAGAAGTGGTGACTGAAGTTTAGCATTGACAAATGCAAAGTATAGGTAGCAATAACCCAAAAGAAAGCATATGGGTAGTAATAACCCAAGAGAAACGTACGAACTGTGTAATATTACACTCAGCAAAGTGGAATAATTGTGCAGTCAAATATGAAGTTTGGTGAGCAGTGCAGATGGGCTGCCAGGGTAGATCATGGAGTCTTGTCAGTGATATACAGTGGATTCGGTTATTTGGGCCACCTGTTAATCGGGAGAGCCGTTTATTTGGGGCAAATCTTAAAAAACAGAATCCAATCGAGAAAATAGCCAGGGTTTACTTCGCTTAATTGGGACAGCATGCCGTTTAATCGGGGCAGGAGACTGCAGCATTGGAGATTAACCTACGGTTGTCTCCGACGGTACCACATGGTTCGGTCGAAATTCTGGAGGTCACAACCATAAAACAATTAGTAGTCACCTGTTTATTGAGCTTTTCTGTTAGTGAAATCTATCATAAATGGACAATAAACTCGATCTTACTGAATTTGCGATAATACCAACAGCTGGAATTCTGTGGGTTATTATGGTGAAATGTGTTTACACTTCCATGAAATCTTCAATCACATAAAAAAATTAATTTTTAGATCTTCTCTTCATTCGTATTTTTAAAGCTTTGTAACTCGTTACTAAATAACACAATATGCGTGGTTCTCACTTGCGCGTATTGTGTTATTTACAATTTGTGTGTGCCGTGTTCTTTGTTATTGATTGCTTATCTTTTTTACTGTTTTAAAATTTTAACCCTCACCCACAAATGTCAGTAAACAGAAATGTCAACTAGCTCGTATGTACATATTACAGTACAGTAATACCCCGACTTACGCGAACTCGGAGTTACACGGTTCTTGATTTTTTCGTTTGGCAACACTGCCGCCCACTATCTTCAAGGTCGTTTTTCATATGTTATCGATATACGGTGCGACGGCGGAGAGTGAGAGCGAAAGATGAACAAAATTCAACTTTACTGCGCATGAGCTGCACACATATACAAGAATTTGTACTCCGACTGTCACATTTATATGTGTGCATCCGAATTCGTGCTCAACGTTTGTCGGAAATTACATCGTTTTCACGAGAGAAATGGATCGCGTCGGTCGAGCCATATACAGTCAGTCCTCGTATAACACGTGTTTACACTACACAAATTCGATCATTCACTATTTATAAATACGGTAACGATATCTTATAATATAACACGAACCGAATTGGCTTATGCACGATTCGCCTTTGTGTTTACAAGAAATGGCAGTCGAACGCAGAATCACCCCAACCGAACACAACACGATAGGAATGAAGAGAAGATTCTGAAAATGTATTTGTTTTAGGAGAAACCCATTTCACCATAATAACGTAAAAACCAACACAATTCCAGCTATCGGTATGCAATTAGATGGAGTTACTACCAGTTTATAACAGATTTCACTAGCAGAAACACAACTGGATTTTTATTGTTTTATGGTAGTAACCCCTAGAAATGTGAGGTGTTAATAGTGTATCTCTGCCTTTATGGTGTTGTTTATTCAGTTGCTACATGTGCGTAGCTTTATGCGTATCAAGCGTGCCTCCCCGTTTTGTAATTGTGCTTTATTCCCTAAAAATGAGTAAAATACTTAAAAGGTGTGAAAAGGAAGTGTACTGGTGAAGACACTGCAGATTCAGAGAGAAAAAGAAAAGCAATTATCGATAAACAAAGGCGGACTGGGTCAAAAATTCTTACCCGGGAAAATTTATAGTGGCCTCATACTATGGTTTATGGCCAAAATCACACAGGCCCACCGGGGTTTCCCCGGTAAGGCTTATGGCCAGTCCACCTCTGTCGATAGAGAAAAAATATGAAATTGTGCAATGCTTTGAGCGAAATGAAAGACCATGTGATATTGTTTGTGCTACAGGCCTAAATGAGGCAATGGCGAAAAGCACATGACAATTGCAAACTTGACAGAAGGTCCCAGCTCAATTGAAAAGGGCTTAAAAATTTTAGAAAACATAGACTACAACGAAGAACGTGTTATAGCTACAAAGCAAGGAATAAAAAAATTATTAGCTTGCTACGAAGAAATTCTGCGTGAAAAAAAGAAGTCTCTGTGTCGTCAGACGAATTTGTTAGATTTTATGAAGCCATCGACATCGAAATAACTTTTTTATGTAAGTCATTTATTTTTTTAATACATATTTTGTATTAATGTGTTATAAAGAACTGCAATTTTATTAATATTTTTCTTCTAAACTAGTGTTTTTGTTAGGCCTTGGTCCCAATTAAACAAAATTTATATGTATTTATATGCAAAGTTGTACCCCAACTTACGCGAATTCAACTTAAGCGATTTTCGTCGGACCCACCTATCGCGTAACTTCAGGGTATTACTGTACATATATTCTTCTGATTTTCACGTATTTTTTAATTGGTAAGGTAATAAAGGGTAAATTTCTGCTTAATATATCTTTGCTTTTATAGCCTATGGATAATATTCCTCCTATTTTTGCTAATTAGAATCGCAGTTTAATAGAATTAAAATTCAATTCACAAACGTGATCACAATGACCGGCGCTTCCTGCACATCGTATAGTGAAAGGACTTTACTATGTTTAGTTCGTCGTAACGTGATTTGATTGTACAGTGAACCAATTGTAAAGGGGGGTACATTGTATTTTTAACTATTTACATGAAACTTCGGATAATTGGGGCAGCCGCTTTATCGGGCCAAAACGCACTAGTCCCGCTGTGTCCCAAATAACCGGAATGGACTGTATAGGAATTTTGCCAGCAGGGACAGGGAAGTGATTATTCCGTTGTACAAGACAATGGTCAGGCCACCTAGAGTACTGTGTACAGGGGTGGAAGCCTAATTTTAGGAAGGATGTAGAGTTGCTAGAATGAGTACAAAGAAGGGCAAGAAGATTGGGGAGGGGAACAAAGGGGTGCTTTTACCAAGAAAGGCTTAAGTTCTGCAAATTGCAGCACCTGGAGAGTAGGCGCCTGCAAGGTGATCTGATGGAGGTGTATAAGGCCTTGAATGGGTTGAGCAAGCTGAATGCTGATGGGATTCTTCCTCTTGCTCAGATTACGAACCTGAGGGGGCATAGATTCAATTGAGGAAAGACAGTTGTAGAATTGATGTGTGGAGATTTGCCTTTAGCCAGCGGATAGTTGATTGGTGGAACAGAATTCCATCTTTTGTTTTGGAAGTTGATAGCCTAAATAAATTTAAGGCTGAGCTGGACAGGCATTTGGAACAAATGCAGGGGCGCAAGTGGGAGAGGATTTTTTTTTTTTTTTTTGTTATGATGCTGCATAAGCTTGCTTTCTTCCATCATATGCCTCTGCTAATGCTAATAAATATAGTATTCAATGTTTCAAAAGAAATAAATCATTTTTAAGACATTAAAATTAAGTATTGGTTTTAGCTTTAATATTTTGAACAGAGTTAAGATCAATTCCATATTTGGTGTTGGATTATTACCTCAACTGTTTTATTATGAATGAATAATATATTAATAATTAATAAAACAAATCTTTTCAGTTTTATTTCAAAGTAGCTGCTTTAACTTTCTAATTTGTTTAAGGAGCCAGGGGCTCACATCTGATGAGTTATGGGCTTGGTACACAGGGTCCTGAGTTTGATGTCATCATTCTTCCCTTTTTTTTTTTTTTTTTTTTTTTTTGATTTCTTTCTACTTCTGATTCTTGTTCTTCTCTCTTTGTCTTTCAGGGTGACTCAGAAATTTTTTTAGCTGGTGCAGCAAAAGCCTCTGGCTTCCTTGCACCATATGGCTAATAATAATACTAATATTTGGCCTAAACTGGATAGAAAACCACACGTAGTGTTCATAAATATACTAACATGAAATGTGAGTTGCTGAAAGAATTAGTTTTGCTAGTATTTTATTAGTATGAACTTAAAATATCTGGAAACTGCAGATATACATTTTAATTTTTTTTTTACATATGTATAGAAAATATGTCAATAAATCTTAACTCTCCATAATTTTTAAAGTACATATAACTTTGTCATGACAGAATTTATATCTTTACAAAAGTTTATATACCGAATATTAAGTTTGATCAAGGATTTCCGTGGTGCATTTTTAGTACTTAATTTATCTCCAAATAATATTCAGAGCATCCACTGAAGCTGTGTTGCAAGTACACTGATGAAGTATAATGGTACACTGTTCTTTTTAGCTAAACAGTGACACTATTCATAGTGTTTGATTTCATTATAATCTCATAATAAAGCTTCCTGTTTTTCTTTTATATGTTAGTGTCTAATTTTGACCTATAGAATTTATATTTAAAATTTATGGATTTTCATTTAATAAACTTATTAATATTTGGCAAAATAACAATATTATTGCCTTACATTAGTTATTCCAAATATATAAAATACAATTAAAATAATTATATTTAAATAATTATAATTATATTTAATTATAATAAAATATAAATATATTTTATTTTTCCTTATTTGAATTAGATTATGACATTTTAATGGAAAGAGGACAAAAAAAATTACCAGAAATCTGGTAATTTTTTTATATATATATAATGTTTTGATCTCTACTTGTATAATTATAATTAATGTCCATATCTGGATAAAAAAAATTGGATTTTTTAGATTCATTCATTCTGATCATGTTTGTGTACACAAATAATGAACAATAATAATTGTTAACTGAAGAAGAGAAAGCCATGTAAATTACCAAGTTTAAATTATAAATTGTAGTACAATATTTCAAAATCTGAATGGGACCTTGATCAAATTTCACAAACTCATGTAAAACTTCATAACCATCAATTTAGATTTTTATAATAAAAAGGTTTTGGAATTTGTTAACTATAATCCTAAAACTTTTAGTTACTTGGAGCCAGTTAGAGTTCTGAGACACTTTTAAACCTGTCTAGAAAACAAATTACCCAAAGTTCAACAAATATGACATCAATTACTACATTCTCTGAAGTTTTAAGTTCTTTATATGGTCATCTCATTTCAATAATGATTATCATGCTAAATTTTTTAAGCCTGAAACTTATAAATTTAAGGAAATCAACATTACTTTTTTAGTTAAATAATATTGTTGCTTAGCTCATAAGCTTGTTTGAGAGCTTTCACTTCGGTGCAAACTGAACTGGATAATCTGGTTAATTTGTAATAACCAAATAACATGTCATTGATTTCAAGGAATTTAAAGGGGGGTGCCAGTGGCTCTTGTTACCTAATAATTACACCTATCTTTATATATAATGTGAAAACAGGTTGATTGGTTGCTGTTATAATATATCCTTCCCCTCCCTTGGCATTACAGCACTTGCAGTATAAATGTAGCAGAACCCCTCCACAAATTTTGACCTCCAACAAGTGACATGTGGCGCTCATATATCTGCATATTACATAGGCTTCAATTGGTCCATTTTTTAAAAAGATGGGGGAGGGGGGAGCAATTTTCTTTACTCTGACTTTTGGATACTTTAAGGTAGTAGTATGTGAAACTACTACCTTAAAGTAAAACTACTACTAGGAAAGCAGTGAGGGCCAAATGGAACATTGTAAAATATCACTCATTTGCAGAGTTGTAAGAATATATTCATGTAAACATTATATAAAACTGCAGTACAGTTGTACATGAAAGAAAAAATATTTTTATGCGAGGCAAATCTATGTTGATTACAATATAATAAATATGTTAATGAAAATAATGTGGTAATATATAACTACATTTGCTTTTATTTTGATAATAATCGGCAAAATGATTGAAATGAGGCAACACACCTCTACTATTCACATATCTACATAACCATTACTTTTCTGGGAGGTCTGTAGGTCTACATAATGAATACCACTGCCTTGAGGTATCTTTAACCATCTAACAGGCATGTAAATATCATGACAGAAAGAATGTTGGACAAAGTTTAACATTCAGTTTATTTATTTTTATTATTTATATTTTTTTTTTGTGGAAAAAGTACCAGAAATAATTTAAAAACTGCATTTTGTGATGCCATCCATTATTTAAAATAATGACAATCCACTTAATAAAAATTTTATATATATATACAAGTATATGTATGTACGTATATATTAAGTCAATTATTTTGCATGAAGCAATGGGACTATGCTTAAGATTCACTTTTGAATGGTCAGTGCTTTTGCACCATGTTTTGTTTGTAGTGAACTGTTCAAGTCGATAATTCACATCGTTTTTATTGTATCTCATATTGTGAATCAACCTTCACAACAAGTTGCTGAGGTAATGCACTGCTTTGAATAAGTAACGCTTCACCGATGGAGAAAACTAATGTTACTTATTATCGGCACATGCCACCATGCAGATGGCACCGTTTTGAAGCTGGTTGGCTTACTCATTGGTGGGTGGGCAGGTACCCTGTTGTTGCAACAGTGACAACCCAGTTATGAAGTATAATCCACAATATGAGAGATGCCTGATGATGTGTGATAGTATAAACTAAAGCAATTATTTTGCATGGAGCAATGGGACTACACTACAATTAAAATGATTCCAGTTCACTACAAACAAAACATGGTGCAAAAGCACTGACCGTTCAACACTGAATCTTAAGCATAGTCCCATTGCTTCATGCAAAAAATGCCTTAGTTTATACTATCACACATCATCAGGCATCTCTCATATTGTGGACTTATAACTGGGTTGTCACTATTGCAACAACTGGGTGGTGATATCTGCTGAGAATAAGTAACATTAGTCTTCTCCACTGGTGAAGTGTTACTTATTCAAAGTAGTGCAATACCTCAGCAACTCGTTCTAAAGGTTGATTAACAATATGAGATACAATTAAAACAATGCCAATTATCGACTTGAACAGTTCACTATGAACAAAACATGGTGCAAAAGCACTGACTGTTTAATAATAACACACACACACAGAGGCCGCAATTAACGTGATTAATTCGTCCTGAGAGTGCATCACGCAAAATGGAAATGCATTAATCGAATATAATAATCAGTAGGAAAAATAACAGGTCCATGACCTTCAGGAATGTCCATGAAGAATTTTAAAAATTCCTTTTAAATAACTTTTTAACTGTATACTATGTAAAAGATAATGAAAATAATTATGGAATTAAATGTTTATTGCATAAAATACACAATGAAGAAACTATTTGTTATGGAAATATTTGAACAGTGTTGGCTTTCTTTTTTTTCATCAATCAATTTCTGATAGCCAACAACAATCCTTTCATTTAGTTCTTTTACTGTTATCTCCTTTGCAGTAACATTTTCACCTGGCTCATTTAAAAATCAATTTTTTTTTTTTTTTTTTTTTTCGTGTTTAAAAATAAGAATTTTTAAATGCAAGTCTGCACATGACTTCATTAGCAGGAGACAAACAAGTAACATGTCTGCTTCTGGTAGTTTAAGGAACACACTGAGGCAGGCAGATGCTTGTTTATTGCCCATCTGACATGCGATAAGCTTAGCACTCGATTCAAATCTTTTTCAACTATCACATAAAAAAAATCACTTTAACTGGAAATTTGCATTGTGTAAAGTGAAAAGTGGTATAATTTTTTTCAAATAGTGGTAACTGAAAACGCATTAATCAAACTCGCATTATGCCAGGCCTGGCTGTATATATATATTTGTTGATATATATTTTTTTATTTTTTATTATTTTTTTTTAATTGTAACTGACAGTATGAGGGGTACAATAAGAATTTACCTCACTAGGCATATTTCAGTTAAGTATTGGAATGTGTTTGCATGTGTGCACACAAACACAAAGTAACACAAAGTTGATATATATTTATTTGTTTTTCTAGATCCGTCGGTTACTGAACTACAGCCATGAATACAGCGAGAGGTGGTATACTATAGAAGGTTGAGTTCTGATCCATATTAAAATATCTTTACTTGTAAGGCAAAGAAGTAAAAATTCATGAGGACATGAAAGCTGTATATGGGGAGGAGTGTCCATCATATAAAACTGTGAAAAATTGGAAAAGACAGTTCTG
The DNA here is from genome assembly GCF_048544385.1 of Mastigoproctus giganteus. Taxonomy (NCBI): domain Eukaryota; kingdom Metazoa; phylum Arthropoda; class Arachnida; order Uropygi; family Thelyphonidae; genus Mastigoproctus; species Mastigoproctus giganteus. Next base: position 103,238,378 of record NC_143584.1, on the reverse strand, counting down.
GTGTGCAAAATATCCCAAAATAAGGGAGACCCATCTGAGCCATAGACCTAGCCATTTTGGATCAAGTTGTAACAGATAGTCCTTGAAGACAGATATGTGATTTAAATTTTATAGCAAATGAAGTGAGCATTGGTTATTGGCCTGTTTGCACAATAATGCATGATTTCTTGCAGGTTTGTGAGATTGTTGACACCTCAAAAACTCCACAGGAAAGAATATTCTTCACAACTGTTGGAGCTTTTTGGTAGGGGACAGGGATGAATGTTGATTTCTTTGATGGATTTGTGATGATACACAAATGCTGAGTATCCCAAAAATAATGGAAACATCCTTTGTCACCAGTCTCCAAAAAAGCCAAGTTCAACTGTCTGCTGATAAGGCGTGATGTCAGTTCTCTCAGACTCTAAAGTGATGCTATCGTCTTTTGGGAGTTAATCTGTAAGGATGAATTCCCAAAAGCCAATAGCATCACTGGAATGTACTACAGAAACCTCCTGGAAAAGTTGAGATTGTATCAAATTGAAGAGATGTGGGAAGCTACCTTTAGCTGTCCGAAGGTGTCCACCTCCTAGCCAATGATGCTCCTGCTCCAAGGTTGCTCTCACAGTGCACTTTGTAATCAGATGGAGGTTTGAAATTTGCAGTATTATTCTAACCTCTCACCTTCAGACTGACAAGGGGGTAATTAATGAAGTGTAAGAATGGTTTCTGCTCACGTGAGGAGCTATATTCAAAAGGCATCATTCCATTTTTTCCATTCCCATTTATTTTTACACAGAATTACTACATTTATATACAAAACTTACAAAATATATATTATATATGCCCTCCTGGTGCATTGCACACATGTATCCCAGAATCAAATTCAAAAGGCATCAAAGAGCTTTATCCACAGATGGAAAAAATGCATAGATTTACATAGAGAAGGATGAAATTGCCAGCCAAGTTTCAAATCCCAATTCAACTATGTGTTGAGGGTAAATACTTATTTCCCCCCTTTTACCACAGAACACCAACAACTTTAACTCAAAAAGCAGTAGCAATATGTTGTTGTATATTGTACACCACTCAGTAAATTTTTTTAGGGGGACAAAAAAGGAAAAGAATAAATTAATTTTGAACAGAGAATAATCTTCTCTACTTAAATTTTAACATTATTTTAACATTACTTTAATTTTAAAAAATTAAAGTAATGTTAGTATGCCTTCATTAATTGTATATGTAGTAGGTTCCATTTAATGGGATCTATTACACGTAGACTTTTTTTTTTTTGCTAAAGAACATAATAAGCCATGTTCTTAATTTATTTTCAATTGCAGTTTGTACTGAGCAGCTTAAGTGATTGTGGTTTGTGAGAATGTTCAAGGGACCATTACAAGGTAGCTTCAGCAAGCTACATATATGATTTAAGCACCTTTCCATTCTGTACAGATTAAAACCATTCAAAAGTGTAACTGACCAATGATACTGCCATTTTCATACTTGTTTAAATATATTATTTTGTTCAGGTCTCATATTTTGTGGGACTTGAGAATGCATTTTATATCTTTATACATACTGGCTAATACATAGTTACTAGTTGATATGAGTAATTTTATTAAACATCAGTTTCTTGGTCACCTGCTACAGTAAACACAGAAAGCAATAAAAGGCGTAATCAATGAGGTGGTGATAATCAGATCTGCAGTTTGTCTACTGTTACAGTTTGATGACAAAAAGTCAACACAGAATCTAGTTAATCCAGTGTTCCCAGTATTCTCCTCTTGTTTCTATTTTATTTTATATTGTGAAATTCCAAAATTACTTGCAAGGATCATATTGCCTGTTTAATTTTCCTTACTGTACAATCTCATCACTCACAATAAAGATCTGATGGGTTAGGGCTCAGCCCTCATATGTCATTTTAGACTCTGGACCTTTTCAACTGCTTTCACTCAGTAGATAGTTTTTATTGCTAGTGCTAATAATATTCCACCAGGTATCCTTGTTGTGGTAGAGTATAGACCTGTTGTCAATACAGGTGTAATGCTCACGTTGAAGTGTAGATGTTTTTAGAGAGTGATTTTGAATATACATTTTTATGGTAAATCTGTGAGGCATCAATAAATATATTGATTTTAACTGCATGCATTCTTTCACCGGACAAAACTGATTTCGAGGGAGTAAACATAGCCTGAGACAAAATAATGGGTTGAGCAAGCTCAATGTCTGATGAAATCCTTCCTCCTTCTCACACTATACGTGTGCGGGGACAAATTCACAATTAGGAAGGATGGTTGCCAGTGACCATTCAGTCAAAGAAATTAGAATTGTCCTAATAATCTGGATGAAATCTTCACAGGATGACACTCTTCGTTGCTTCTCATCTGTGAAGTAGGGCAGCACAGCTTTTGCACAGACCTTTTTCCCTAAATCTTCATGCACAATTTGACAAATTGTCTCCTTATTTGTATCCAACCCATCATTCTTTGGGTCAAATAATGATCCCTTGCCACAATTTCCAAACTCTGTCCTCATTTTGAGAGGTTGAGGGGAAAAAGAAATGTCTTCACAACAAGTGCAGAATCCCACTTCTTGAATCATTGTGAATATCCTCATATCAGTCTTTAAACTGCTTGTGCCATTCAAGCACTGGTATGACGTAACACTTCAGTACTACCATAAACAGTTTTTAACATTTCACACATTTCTTTTGCAAATTTTGATATTCATTCATTGCTCCCTTGAAAAATTGTGACATGGAATGTTATTTCCACTAATGAAATTGGTTGTTACGTGCAATCTTCAGACAACTGGACAATCTCTATACTACCATCTGTTGGAGGAAGTCTGAACTACAGCATACCACTTCCGTTTATTTTCAAACTTGCCGAACATGACTGCAACAGCACCATTCCGTGTTTGTATGTATAGTAAACTCTCATTATAGCACTTTTGAAACGACTGGCAACAAAGGGTGCTATAAGCATTATAAACACGACACACACTGAAAATATTTTAAAAAGATGTGAAATTAAACTGAACAAATCCTGAGCATTGCTGTATAAACATTACAAATGTAGTATTAACATAACAATGTTGTCATTAATGAAATTTATTGATGCCATATTGAACATGTGCATACAAAAGACACTAATTTTTTTTATTATTGTTTAAAAAAAAGAAGGCTGAGGAGAGCACTTCCAAATTCAACAATAAATAGCTAGGCATTAAATTCCAAGGAGTGTCCTATCTATCTTCAAAGGTTAAAGTTAAATATAAAGAAAACACCTACACCAGTTAAGTTTTGTTTATTTCATAGAAATCTTATCCAGTGTAGGTAACATTTTATTCTACATTTAACTTGAACCTGTCCCAAAACTATAATCAAGGTTTATTCCATCTTGGGTCCTTAAAAAAAAATTATATAAACTAGAACTCTGTTTGCTTCTGGTCATGGTAAATCCTGTCTTGACGATAAATAAGCTCATACACCAACCATTAATTGAAATAGCTCTTTACTGTGACTAGAATTTACAAATTAAAATAACATATTTACAATAAAATTTAATGTATAAAATAAAATAAAATAAAACTGCTATGATAAAATACAAAGGGTACTAGGAAAGTTTTGCAATATGACGCAACAATGAATCACAGGAAGCTGCTTGTTGCTGCATGTTGAGACATGTTCATACGTGCATAGTAGCCGCCACGCCAAGTCGATGGGCTCAGTTATTCATTAGTAGTGAGAGTGTAAAGTGCTTGCGATGGCATCGTGGTCACGAAATGAGATAAGGACAGTTTTGCGGTATAATTTCGTGCGTGGTTTAACCATAGACCAGTGCTTAGAAGAAATGACTCTTGCACTAGATAATGATTGTCCACATCGTACAACGATATTCAGGTGGTATAGAGAATTCCAAAGGGGAAATTTCACTCTGGAGGATTCTGAGAGGCCGGGAAGGCCACGAACGTCAGTTACGGAGGAAAACGTTACTGCTGTGAGGAAAATGCTTGACGAAAACAGGCGAGTGACCTACCAACAGATAGAGGATACTTTGGGCCTAAATGCACCAGCAATTCGTTCGATTCTGCAAGATCATTTGCATGTGAAGAAACTTTGTTCTCTCTGGGTGCCGCATCAACTGACTGAAGAGCAGATGACACGACGTGTGATTTGGTGCCGGGAGATGTTAAAAAGGTTTGATAAGGGACAATCTCGGTATGTGAACAACATCGTGACAGGTGACGAGACTTGGCTGTACTATTACGATCTGCCGACCAAGGCTCAAAACAAAGTTTGGGTCTTTGATGATGACGACACACCCGTAATTGTCAGAAACTCCCGACCTGTAAAGAAGAAAATGATAGCTGTATTTTTCAAATCGAGTGGAATTGTGGAACGTATCGTTTTGGACACGCAGAAGACAGTCACAGCTAAGTGGTATACTGAACAATGCCTGCCTAAAGTCATTGGATCTATGAAGAACCTGCGGCCAAAGTCAAGAATGGACACCTGGTACCTCCATCACGAAAATGCTCCAGCTCACCGCGCCAAAGCCTGCACCGAATATTTGACCACGACAGGACTGAAACTTCTCGAGCACCCTACCTACAGTCCAGACCTTGCTCCCTGCGACTTTGCACTGTTCCCGCATGTGAAAATGAAGCTAAAAGGGAGGCGGTTTTCCAGTGATGAGGACCTTCTACGGGCTTGGGACGAGTGTGCTTTACTCCCTAGTGAAACTTGGCAGAACTGGTTTAAAGATTGGTTTCGGAGGATGGAGAGGTGTATTGAATGTAGAGGAAATTACTTTGAAAAAATTAAATAAACAAAGCTGTATTGCAAAACTTTCCTAGTACCCTTTGTATATAAGAATTATGATAATATTACCTAAAATAAACTGGATTAAAAGCAATAAAACCTGTAGCTTTCAGAAGCATCAGCTTCCTTCCTCAACAGTAATGAATCTTCTGACAACACTTCCTTATATATAACAGGCTCATGGTATTTCTCCACGTGGTTCCATCGGCGCATGGTCAGAACTGGAAGCGGAAATAGCTCGGGAGCACGAAAAGCAAAACCGTTCATCTGTACTTAGGACAATAGTTTCAGCTAGGGGACGCAAATGCATACCTCTGTCCCTATTCATGGTATTGTTATCGGATGAACAGATTTGCAGGCTCTCGAGCCATTTACGGTCCCAGAATCCATGCGCTCGATTTACAATAACTGCATCCTCTGGGGAGATTTGATGCTGCCTCTCCCAATAATGCTCGGCGACAGCAGACATTATAATCAGTGGTTTTTATAGCATTTAAATGCTCCCCCCCAGATGATCTTTTAACTGCCATTTTTGTTTCACCCACAATCCAGGCATTTTATCCTGTAAACAACTCCACTACTAAGGTCCTTTGCGATTGGATCTTTTACCTGGGACACAACTGTGTGCAACCTCCGCCCGGAAAGCTGCACACAGCGCGTTTTGAAACTCCGTAAAATTCTGGATAACCGCTCGGTACGGCCCGGATAGTAAGGAATGTATACGGTAGCCACAGGAATAAACGGTTCCCTATAGTTGGACACTATTCCTTTGCTATGTCTGTCCACGATCCTCTGGGGGTATCCGCATTTTCTAAGGTCTGTTGTGACCCGTTTGATTTCACATTCTTTATCCTCAGGAGTAGTACAGTGTGACATTGCTCTATCTAATAGAGCTTTTACCACACTATTCTTATGTTGTCCAGCTTGTGCTGAACTATAGTGGGTGTATTGACCTCTACACATTGGTTATTTGAAAACTGAAGTTTTTAGCCTAGGGCCCATCCTAGAGATCAATACATCCAAAAATGCAAGGGTGGCACCTGTCTCCACTTCTGAAGTAAACTATAAATTGGGAGAAGCTATTCAGCCACTGAAATGCATCCTCCTCTCTCCCCTTTTCCCATGAAGAAATGGAAAAGGTACGTCAACGTGCATCTTCCATTTCTTCATGGGAAACTGGAACTCATCAAAAACTCTATTTTCTAACTCTTCCATGGCCAGATTGGCCATGATGGCACTAATGGGAGAACCTGTGGCTGTACCATGAACCTGTTTGTACATAATTCCTTTAAACACCATAGTGGTGCTGGCCAAACAAAGTTCTACACCTGAACAAATGTCCTCTATCTGTTAACCAAAGAGACATTGTTACTCAATGCCATTCTCACAATAAATTCCATGCTTAATAGGAATACATGTAAATAATGACACAACGTCAAAATAAATCATAGTCTCATTTTCATCTATGATCAAATCTCACAAACTCTTTAATGACGGAGTCAGACTGACCCACAACCGGTGAAATCAATTTTGCCAAATACCCTGACAAAGCATATGTGGGGCTGCCTATAAATGAGACAATGGGTCTAAGAGGGACTTCGTCTTGTGTTTTTGGAAATCCACAGAACCTGGGGAGTTGGCATCCAGTAGCGTGCAAAGACCAATATGTCTCCTTGGAAATCTTATCTGCCTTTAACCAATTTATTAACGTGTCGCTCCAGGGCAACTAACGGGTTTCTTTGAATAACTTTATAAGTATTATTATTCTGTAAAAGCTCCAATGCTTTCTTCTGATAATCTTCTTTGTTCAGAGCTACCGTAGATCTCTCCTTGTCCACGGGCAAAACTGCATCATCAATTCCATCATCTCTTCTACCACTCTCCTCTGACTGAAATTAAGATTCGGCGGTGCTTTCCTCACTTGGCTCAAAATAGCGGCTGACTTCACATGGATCTCATTGGCTAAGGCTTCCGGTAACTTACAAATTGTCCGTTCAATGCCCATTGCTATTTCCGCGATGGGTGGTTTGGAAAGTATAAGCGTGAACTTAGGGCCTAGATTTAGAACTCCTTCCTGCTCTTTAGTAAGTTGCCTACTACTCAAATTATGTACAAAGTGAGTATTTCTATCATTATGCATCTTCTCCTACTAAATGTAATAGAGGAGACTACTGTTATTTATTCTCGGTGGCACCACCACCCAGACGGCACCGTTGCGGGCAGCTACCCTGGTAGTGCCAACATGCCATCGCAGTTGCATTACCAGGGTACCTGCCTGCCGACTGATGAGTTAGCCAGCAAGCTCCGAAGCGGTGCCGTCTGGGTGGTGATGCCCACTGAGATTTAATAACAGTAGTGCAATACCTGGTATCCCGTTGTGAAGGTAGTCACAACATGAAATAAAAATCAAACGATGCCTTAACTCTACTTATATAGGTAAACTATGGTGTATTTACACCAATATTATACAGGATGTCTCAAAAATATTGGTGCAAACGTTTAGGGAGGTAGGTAACATCTAAAGGAATGTGAATCGCATAGGAACCCATAACCGGAAACGTCACGGGAAAGTAGTATCAGAGGCACAAGAAGCAGAAATGACACAAGACAGTAATTAGTTGCAAACATTTATTTGACATAATATTAACAATGGAGTACGAGATGGATGCATTTCATGATGTTACAACAGATGCTCAAAGGTTCCACCATGAGACACGATGCATGTGTGACACCGACGCAGCATGGATTGGTGGACACAGTCGAACACATCTGGAGTTTCTTTGACAGTAGCAGCAGCGCAGACGAGTCTCGCCACGGGATCCATTTCCGTCTCCACAGGCGATTCATACACGATAGATTTGAGGGCGCCCCCCACAGAAAGAAATCAAGGCTCGATAAATCAGGTGAGCGTGGGGGCCAAGCAATGGGTCCATCGACGCCCAAAACGCCTGTTCAAATGGTCACGAACATACCTTCCATAATGGGTAGGCACCCCATCATGTTGAGACCAAATGTTGCATCTCACATTTGCTGGAACATCGTCAAGTAACCCTGGTAGAACTTGTTCAAGAAAGATCCGATATTTAGCGGAGTTCATGCGGGATGGTAACGGGTATAGGCCGACTAAGCAGTCACCGACCATACCTGCCCACACATTTATTGCGATGCGATGTTGTGCCGCATGGGGGTGCACACCGTGTGGAAGCTAATCCATACACTAGGTGCATGTCTGCCAGCTTGCAGTTCGTATATCAATGCATGCTCTTCATGCGGCAACTACTGCTTGAATGAGTAAACCAGAAATTTTCCCTCTCACGAACTGATGAACATCGCCGTGTACCGACTTACAGTGATGTTTCCGGTTATGGGTTCCTATGCGATTCACATTCCTTTAGATGTTACCTACCTCCCATAAACGTTTGTACCAATATTTTTGAGACACCCTGTATAGTTAATTTCAGCCCATAACATATTATGCCTTGTGCATTTAGTCTTCTAAACAAATAACAATACATATCATGTCATAGAACTGTATCTCTCTAGTACTTTGCAAGTTAGCTAAGGCTGCAAGTGTATTTCCAGTAAACCAACAAAATGTCAAATGACTTTTTTTTTTTTTTGATTAATTACAAAATGATTTTAGGTTTAATGTTGTTTGACACTAAACCCTCAATGTAACAGTACAGTGTAATATATATAATGCAAAGTTGATAGTGTATGAAGTATTATTTGCCAACTGATGTTATTATGGGATTTAAGTGTATTAGTTTAATGTGGTATTCTCAATTATACTAGAGCAGCAAAGCAATAGGCTCAAAGTAGCAGGAGTGCTGTGGCTTGGGGAGAAATTTTTGTTTAATTACAAAAATATCAACTACAAAATGATTTTGTAAAAGTAATATGTATAACACAAAGTTTATAGTGTAATAAGTATTATTTGCTGGATAACTGGTAGAGTGGTTATTAAAACATTTAAGTGTATTAGTTTAATGTGGTCTTCTCAATTACGCTAGAGCAGCAAAGCAACAGGCTCAAAGTTGGAGTGCTGCAGCTTGGGGAGAAATTGAGGGCTATTCTCCTGAAAACCAAGACCTAATGAAATGTGCTCCTTAAGCAATGTTTATGAACTTTCTGGAACAAGCAAATCATGATACAGTCGGGGGAGGTGTGTGTGTGTATGTGTGTATATTCAGTGCAGAGAGTATGAAGAAATTAGGTGCCAGCTCAGCATTCTGGTGGGTGTTTATGAGAGCTTGAAGAGTAGGGTGTGGATGCCCTCCAAGGAATTAAAATGGGGGCCTGTCAAACTCTCAGTTGCCCAATCCAACACCAGGGCTCACTCTTGTGTATCAGACAGCATAGTGGCAATCTTCAAAGCAGAACGCACTGTTCCCACAGAAGTTAGTTATTGTAAGTGACTCTATTATCAGGGCAACGGGAAATATTTGTGCAAGAAGAATAGGTGGAATAGAACCAGGGTATGTCTGCCAACTCAATGCCAGAGCCCACACTAGTGCATCAGGCAAGACAACAGCACAATGCACAGGTACTTCACAAGACAAGATCCAGCAAAGGAGGATGTCTTTGTATACTAGTACAGAGAGTATGAAGAAATTAGACACAATTATGCATTCTGGTGGGCGTTTATGAGAATTTGAAGAACAGGGTAGATGCCCACAAAGGAATTAAAATGAGAGGACCATCAAGCTCTCAGCTGCCCAACTCAATACCAGGGCTCACTCTTGTGTATCAGACAACATAGTGGCAATCTTCAAGGCAGAATGTGCTGGTCCTACAGGGCTAGTTATTGTAAATGACTCTATTATCAGGGAAACGGAAAATATATTGTGCAAGAAGAATAGGACCAGGGTATGTCTGCCAGGAATACAAAAGTAGATGATGTTGTAGATCAAATATCTTTTAAGGTGATATTGTTGTAATCGTGGTATCACCTTTTGTAATCGCACAAAAGGTGATATTGTTGTAATCGTTGGCACTAATGATATTAAGAGTAGGAGATCTGAGGACTTAACAATTCTATCCTTTCTGTACAATTGTACAGAAAGGATAGAATTGTTTAGTCCTTTTTGGATAGAACAGTGCATGGGAGGAGGGGTTATGCTGCCGGTTAAGAAACATATAAAATCTAAGGAAGTGGATCCAGGAAGTTGACATGGGAGTTGTTATTTGGTTTTTAGGAGCATTAGCAACTAAAGCCATATTGCTCCGGGATATGCGGTAGTCATTCCCTGACCTTTCCGCATCCTCCATATTTGGTGGTGACGGGCTCGAACCCCGGTCTAATCAAGAAGCGTGTGCGACGCACTGCTGCTCCTTCCCACCTGGCTATGGGTTGACATGGGAGCACAGTGCAATGTTGAGTCAGTTTGATGTGACGTAAACAATAAGAAAGAGAAAATGAGTAAAACTAACAATTGTGCAGAGAAATAGTGGCCCAGTAAATCAGAATGTCTTGATGGGAGATTTTAACTTTCCAGATAATGACGAACTTGTGGATTGGTCACTCGCACACCAATGTTAGGTCACTGGCACGGTTGTTAATGACAGTATGCTACTGCAACAGGATCTAGAAACGTTAGACAGATGGGCTGAAGTTTAACATTGACAAATGCAAAGTACTGCATATGGGTAGCAGTAACTGAAGAGAAATGTACTAACTGTGTGGTACTACAATCAGGAAGATGGAGAATGAATAAGACCTGGGGCTAATTGTGCAGTCAGATATGAAGTTCTCTGAGTAGTGCAGACGGGCTATCAGAGCAGGTCATGGAGATTTGTCAATGATATATAGGAATTTTGCTAGCAGAGCCAAGGAGGTGATTATCCCTTTGTATAAGGCAATGGTCAGGCCACACCTTGAGTACTGCGTACAGGTCTGGAAGCCTCATTTCAGGAAGGATGCAGAGTTGCTAGAACGCATACAGAGAAGACCACAAGATTAATGAATGGAACAAAGGGGTGCTCTTACCAAGAGAGGCTTAAATTCTACAAGTTGCAGCACCTGGAGACTAGTCACCTGCGAGGTGATCTGATTGAGGTGTACAAGGCTTTGAATGATTTGAGCAGGCCCAATGACTTCCACTTGTTCAGATTAAGAACCTGAGGGGGGCACAGATTCAAATTGAGGAAAGACAGTTGTAGAATAGATGTGCGGAAGTTTGCCTTTAGCCAGTGGGTAGTTAATTGTGGGAACAAACTTCCATCTGTTGTGGAAGTTGATAGCTTAAATAAATTTAAGGCTGAACTAGACAAACATTTGGAGTGACCAGATGGGTGAAATGGGAAGGGTTTTTTTTTTTTTTTTGGCCGATGATGTATAAGCTTGCTTTCTTGCATCATATGCCTCAACTAATGCTAATCTTGGGAAAAGTCACAAGTTAGGGTTGAATTTAAACATGTCTGAAATTCTACATAGACACAATAAGAGGAAGTATATGTTGAAAGCCTTGTCAATCAGTTCAGCACTGGAGAGAATGTGCAAGGCTCATGGAATAGAATATTTCTCAGCGTGGTATATGCTCATTAACAGGAGAGACTGATTTTATAAGGATGGGATACACTTGAATAGAAGGGGTGCAAGAATATTTGCTGATACTATCGAGACAGTGGGGGGGAACTGCTAGTTTGTGGGAGCATACACAGACTAATAGTTTAACTAGAGCTGAACCAGAGGTGAGATTGATTCTTTCATTGCTACTATTGTTACATGCAAAAGCCTTGGAAAGCAAAGTGTCTGGGATTTCAGCCCCTGCTGTTGGTCATCATTCATTGAATGAATGGACTATGTTAGGGTAACTAAGAGTACATGTACACTAATGCTAGGAGCATTGTATATAAATTTGGTGAATTTGAAATACTCATTAAGTCACCAAATGCAGACATTGTACAAATAGTGGAGATGTGTCAATCAGACATAAGTGATGGTGAATTTGATTATGGGGAGTACAATGTATACAGACAGGAGGGGTTATGCTCTTAAGAATATTAAATCTAAATCAGTACATCCAGTTGACATGGGTGAAGAGTAGAATATTGAGTCAGTTTGGTGTGATTTAAGCACTGGTAAAACAAAATTGAGAGTAGGAATGTATTATAAGCCTAATGAGTGTGGTGATGAGTACACCAAACAGCTATACAGGAAAATAGAGTGGGCCAGCAAATCAGAATGGGGGATTTTAACTTTTCAGATGGTGGCTGGTATTTGTCGGTTGGTCACACACACTAGCAAGATTTCGTGGATTTCTTGGATGACTGTTTTCTACAGCAGCATGTTAGGGAGGCAACAAGAGGAAGAATTACTCTTGATCTGGTTATCAGCAGCAGATCCTTAAAATATTAAAAATCTGCAGATAAAAGACCTACTAGGGTGTTAGTGATCACAGTGTATTATGTGGGATTTACTTAAAAGATGTAATACTGTCATGGCAAAGGGAATGGCTTTTGCTTTTGTAAAGAGGACAAGTCTCAGACCATTTTATAATCTATACAGTTGAGACCAACAGCATGTTCTAAATGTGAAGCACGAGGGCTGCAATCATAGACACTAAGCTTTTGGTAACTATTAGGCACTATTCAAGATTTAGCCCTAAATGGATGTTTGATGAACTGATATGCTTGTGACAGAGAAGAAAAATGTATGGGAGGCATATAAATTAACAAATATATAGATGCCTACAGTAGATAAATTAGTCTGCAATCAAACCACAACGGAGGACAGGCAAGTTAAGACGTGTTACAAGTCGTTTCTGATAAAAAATTAAAGGAAAAACAGCAAAGATATCCTTTACTTATCTAAATGCCAGAAGGAAGGGGTGACTAACATTGGTCTACTAGATGTGAATGATTTAATTGTTGATGATCCTACTCAGGTTGCTGATAAACTGAATATGTATTTTGTATCTACATTGACACGTGAGGAATTTTTTAAGGCTACAACTTCTGAAAGTGTCAAATTTTATGATGACTGAGAGGAAAGTAGAAGAGAATTTGTTAATGCTGAACATAAAAAAAGGCCCCGGTGGTGTATGTGATCTATCCCATTATATTAAGGAAGACAGTAAAACAGGTAAGCAAACCTTCAGATATGAATGTGGGAGCACCCTTTTCTTCAGGGGAGTTCCCTGTGGACTCGAGACGTAAAAATTGGTAATTAAAGGCCTGTTAATGTGATTTCTGTTGTGGGGAAAATAATGGAATCTCTGGTTAAAGAAATAATGCAGGACCATATAGACAGGAATGCAATTATACTGCAGTATAATTGCATTCCTAAAACAAATTTATTAAGGGGCAACCTCGTCTGACCAATCTCATTGGGTACAATGATACAGAAAAAAAGGAACTGGATACAAAAAATTATTTAGATATATACTTAGATTTCAGAAAAGCTTTTGATACTACTGCACATAAAAGACTGCTATACAAATTGAAGCAGTTTGGCATTAAGGAAAAGTTACTGCTATGGACAAAGGGATGGTTAGGTGGGAGAAGACAGTACTACCTGTTTGACTATTGTTATTAGTGGAATCCCCACTTCTGGGTTTAGTGCTGGGCCCATTGTTTTTTTCTGTATTCATTAATGATGAAGACTTATCTGGCTTAATATCTAAGTTTGCAGATAATATAAAGGTTGGCAGGGTGGTTAATCAGATTATACTATTGCAACAAGATCTAGACAAATTAGGTAGATGAACTAAGAAGTGGCAATTGAAGTTTATTATTGACATTAGAGCTGGAAAAGGAATTAGAAAATGTGAATTGGAATATCATCGGTTTGGCTGAAACAAGAAGAAGAAATGAATCACTTATAAGTTTATCAAGTGGAAATCTGCTGTACACCAATGGAAACAGTGAAAGGAGTGAAGGTGGAGTTGGGTTTCTGGTCCATAAAGATTTTAAAAACAACATTTTGGAATTCAAAAGTACATCACCAAGGGTGTCAAGACTAATACTCAAGATTTCTAAGAGGTACAAGCTAAAGATTATAATGATTTATGCACCAACATCGAGCCATGATGATGAAGAGGTTGAAGAAATGTACACTGAAATTGAGAGTCTTCTAGATGAACAAAAAACCCACTACACTATTATTATGGGGGACTTCAATGCTAAGGTTGGAAAAAGGCAAAACAGCGCAGAAAGAGGAACTATAGGAAATTTTGGAATTGGTGAAAGAAATAAGAGGTGAAAGACTTGTGGAATTTGCAGAATCTCAAGGAATGTCAGTAATGAACACTTTTTTCAAGAAAAGGGTGAACAGAAAGTGGACATGGAAGAGTCCAAATGGATTAACAACTAATGAAATCGACTTCATCCTCACTAACAGAAGATATATTGTGAATGATGTTACCGTCCTGAATAAGGTAAATGTTGGAAGTGATCACAGAATGGTAAGATGTACACTTGATATAGATGTAGGAAAGGAAAGGAAAAAACTGACTCGAGTAAATAATACAAAGGTCTTTGAAATAACAGAGGAGGAGAAAAAGCAGTATGTACTGGAACTGAAGAACAAGTTTGAGCTTCTGCAGACTGCTCAGGACCAAGATATCAACGAGGAATATTACAACTTTCTGAAAGTGATAAAGCCCAAGAAACCTATAGGGAAACAGAAATCCAAAGAAGAAAAAATTAGTCAAGAAACACTTGTCATGATGAACCAAAGACGACAAATGAAGAGCAAGAAAAACACTGACAGGGAGAAAATTGAGTATACTGAGTTATGCAAAGCCATTAGAAAGAGACTCAGAGAGGACATAAGAAGATTTAACACAAGAAAAGTAGAACAAGCATTAAGGGAAAACAAAGGATTTAAATCAGCAGCCATAAGCAGTAATACAGGAAGACAAATGATACTGAAACTGAAGAATAGCGATGGTGTACTTATAAACAGCAGAGAAGGCATAATTGAAATAGCAGAAGACTACTATAGAGAATTATACAAGGAGCGAGGGAATGATACCAGCAGTGGGGAAGATGGATTGCAAAGTAGCAACACATACGACATACCCGATATTCTTCCTGATGAGGTAGAACATGCATTGAAGAAAATGAAGAATCGGAAAGCCCCGGGGGAAGATGAAGTTACTGTAGAGTTGTTAAAATTGGGAGGAAGAGACATAACACAAAAACTGGCAAGGCTCTTCACAAAGTGCATTAGAAAAGGTGTGATGCCTAAGCAGTGGAATAATGCAATAATAGTTTTGCTGCATAAGAAAGGAGATAAATCAGAAATTGGAAATTATAGACCAATTAGCTTGTTATCCCATATCTACAAGTTGTTCACAAGGGTCATTACTAACAGATTAGAAAGAATACTTGATGAGAATCAACCGAAAGAGCAAGCTGGCTTTAGGACAGGATTCTCAACTATGGATCACCTTCACGTAATATCACAGCTAATGGAGAAAGCAAATGAATATAAAACACCATTATGCCTGGCATTTGTGGATTATGAAAAGGCATTTGACTCCATACAGCATAAGGCAATGTTGGGGGCACTGGAAAGACAAGGCATAGATACTCCATATATTATGATTTTGAAGAAAATATATGAGAGTGCTACATCCTTTATTAGACTAGACAAAGACAGTAGGAAATTTAAAATCGAGAAAGGAGTTCGACAAGGAGACACAATATCTCCGAAGCTGTTTACTGCTGCCCTTGAGGAAGCTTTCAGAAGATTAGACTGGTCGCGGAAAGGAGTCAATGTGAACGGAGAGTACCTAAACCATTTACGATTTGCAGATGACATCGTGGTCATAAGCCACGATCCAAAAGAATTAGAGGAAAATCTTAATCAGTTATGCACAGTTAGTAAGGATTTTGGACTACAAAGATGAATATGGCTAAAACAAAAGTAATGATGAACAAGTATGCCACGGAAAGGGAAATAATGATTGAAGGAGCAGTAATTGAAAAGGTGGAGTCATATACTTATCTGGGACAAGTTATTAGCTGTAATAATGATAAATGGCTGGAAGTCAAGAGAAGAATAAATTTTGGATGGATAGCATTCAGGAAATATAGTCACATACTGAAGAGCAATATCCCAGTTTGTCTGAAACGTAAAATAATGAATCAATGTATACTCCCCACCATGACTTATGGAAGTGAAACTTGGGCACTCACCAAAAGAATGGAAGAGAAGCTAAGAACTACACAGCGAAGAATGGAATGAATTATACTGGGAATCAGACTGTTAGATAAGAAGAGAAACACATGGATTAGGCAGCAAACTCAAGTAAAGGACATTCTTATCAAAACTAAAGAACTAAAATGGTCTTGGGCAGGACACATAGCTAGAAGACATGATAACAGATGGACTAAGAAAATAACAGAATGGTACCCAAGAGGAGCTAAAAGAAAACCTGGAAGACAAAGGCGGAGATGGATAGATGAAATTCATGAGTTTTTGAGTAGTAAATGGATGGCCAGTGCTCAAAACAGAAGGAACTGGAAAGTTGCTGGAGAGGCCTTCATCCTGCAGTGGATTGAAAATGGCTGATGATGATGATGATATTGACAAATGCTAGATTCTTAATTGGGGAGTAGTGATTCCAGATTAACATACCTATGTGGTGCCATAGTCAGGGTAGTGGAGATGAAAATAGACTTTGAATAATTTTGCAGTCATGTATGTAGTTCTCTGAGCAGCACACATAGGCTGTTGGACAGCTCATGGAGTTTTATCATTGATATACAGAAATTTTGGCAGTAGGGTTAAGAAGGTGATTGTCCAATTGTCGGGCCACATCTTAAGTACTACATGCAAGTCTGGATACCTGAAATTAGGAAGTACATGAATCTGTTGAAATAGGCGCAAAAAATTAGATTAGTGAGAGAAAAAAAAGGCGCTGTTACCAGGTAAGGTGCAGTAGTTCTGCAAACTGCAGTGTCTGGAGAATAG
Organism: Mastigoproctus giganteus; assembly: GCF_048544385.1. NCBI lineage: Eukaryota > Metazoa > Arthropoda > Arachnida > Uropygi > Thelyphonidae > Mastigoproctus > Mastigoproctus giganteus. The sequence continues at coordinate 103,221,645 of NC_143584.1, read as the reverse complement.
GCACACCTGCAACGTGATCTGATTGAGGTTTAAGGCTTTGAATGGATTGGGTAAGCTGAATGCTGATGGAATCCTTTGTCTTTCTTAGAGCACTAAAGGGCATAAGTTTAAACTATAGAAGTTGGTTACTGGGTAGATTATGTGGAAATTTGCCTTTGGCAAGATGGTGGTCGATCGTTGGGACAAACTCCCATCTTTGGTTGTAGTGGTTGATAGTTTAAATAAATTAAGGAAGAAATAAACATATTGTTAGGCAAGATGATATTGGAAGTGTTAGGGATTTTTTTTGGTTGATGCTATATAAGCTTGCTTTCTTGCATCATTTGACTGTTAATAATAATGATAAAATAGTAGGAATAAACATGGCAGATACTATTGTGTATCCAACAGACAACAACATCGCAATCTATATTGTGTATTGTAACTATTCTTGAGCATGTGCTATTGCCCTGCTTTGTGTAGCCAGTAGTAATACTTACTTTTCGGTAACATTACAGATATAAAGTAATCTGTACCAGGGCTATCACTTTCAGGGGGTGTTGACCTAATACACATGAAAAAAAAGCAGCTCCTGCATCATTATGTCCAGCTTCACTTGGGTCTGCATATATACCACACTGCATGCAATAACATCCTGCTTTGTAAGAGAACTGCCCTCAGAAACCCTCCACCCTTCCTGAGCAAAGGCTTCCTCACTGCTCAGAGTCATATGCTTTGTTGTTATAGTCTGATATAAAATTCCATTTAAAAAACTTTATATCATCATCATCATGAACTTGATCCGGCTTAGGTCTTTTAAAACCTGTTCCGTTGTAGCTCTTGGAGGTGGTCTTGATCTTGCTATCGTTGTCTTGGTTGACCCACATCTTTCTTGCCTGTAGGTTTGTAGTTAAAGGCTAATTTTGGGATCCGGTCTGGGCTCATCCTTTGTATGTGGCTGATCCATTTTTTCTAATACTGTTTTATGTCATTTACTATGTTATCTACTTTTAATTTCTCACGAATATCTAAATTTCTTTGGTGGTCTTGTCTTGTAAAGCCTAATAATGGAGAATGTAGAGAATGAAAGAGATCTTGGGGTAATTGCGCAGTCAGATATGCAGTTTTCTGAGCAGTGCAAAGAAGTGATACGTCAAGTGCCAGAGTGGATCGTGGGGTCTTGTCAGTGATATACAGGAATTTTGCAAGCAGGGATAAGGTGATTATCCCCTTGTATAAGGCAACGGTCAGGCTACACTTGAGTACTGCATACAGGTCTGGAAGCCTCAATTTAGGAAGGATGTAGAGTTGCTAGAATGAGTACAGAGAAGGGCAACAAGACTGGTGAAGGGAACAAATGGGTGCTATTATGAAGAAAGGCTTAAGTTCTGCAAATTGCAGCTTCTGGAGACAAGGGGCGATCTGATTGAGGTATATAAGGCACTGAATGGATTGAGCAGGCTTAATGCTGAGGGAATTCTTCCTCTTGCTCAGATTACAAACCTGAGGGGGCATAGATTCAAACTGAGGAAAGACAGTTGTAGAATAGATGTGCGGAAGTTCGCCTTTAGCCGGTGGGTAGTTGATTACTGGAAGAAACTTCCATCTGTTGTAGAAGTTGATAGCTTAAATAAATTCAAGACAGAACTAGACAATCATGTGAAAGGGTTTTTTTTTTTTTTTTTTTGGCTGATGCTGTATAAGCTTGCTTTCTTGCATCATCATCTGCCTCTTCTAATACTAAAGTAATGCTGATGGTCTTAAAAATCTCATTTGTGCTGCTTCTAGTTTGTGTGCATCTTCCATATTTATGACCCAAGTCTCCCAGCTGTAAAAGAGGGCTGATTTTGAAGTGATGTTATGCACGTCATAATTTTGTTTCTGTTGTTTTGTTTTCCGAAGTGGCATTTAATCATTCTGTTCATTTTATTATATTTTTGTAGTTTAGTGTGGATGTCTTTCCTTTCAATTGATATTAAATTTCCCAAATAGATGAAATTGGATATTTGTTCTATTATTTTGTCATCAATAACAATTTTGACTCTTTGTATGTTTTTTCCAGGTAATCCCATTGATTTTGTTTTTGAGGTGGAGATTTTCATCTCGTACTTTTTGCCTATTTTATTTATTATTGTATTATTGTATTTTTACAACAATACAATATTTATTGTATAAATTATTGTATTTTTTTATTAAGTTCATAAAACAGTAGTTCATCTTTCGATTTTCCAATTATAACTTGATCATCAGCATATAATATAGTTTGGACTTTATTCCTGTTGTTCAACTGTATTCCATTGTTAATCGTTTGTTTCCATTCTTTGATAATTTTATTGATGTTGATATTAAATAAATTTGGTTATAGTCCACATCCTTGTTTGACTCCTTTAGTTGTGTTAATTGAGTTTGATAGTTGGCCATTAGAATATTTTATGCAGACTTTTGAGTTTTTATATAGGCTTTGCATTGCTTTCTGGAGTTGGGTTGGGATATTTTCTTCACGTAGAATCTGCCAAAGTTTTTCCCAGTTTACATTGTCATATGCTTTTTCATAATCAATAAACAGCAGAAATGTTGGTAGATTGAATTCTCTTCTTTTCTTCAAAATTTGTTGTAATGAGAAAATGGGCATCTATTGTGCTTCTCCATTTTCTGAACCCACATTGTTCTTCTAAGAATTGGTCATTGTATTTTTTATTAAGTTTATTCTTTAGTACATATGGCTAATAATAATATCAGAGTATAGCTTTGAAGCAGTTTATAGCAGTGTTTATCACTCTGTACTTGTTAGGGTTATTTTCTAAAAACTTTAATTAGTCCTAATTGGAATACTAATCACTACCATTATAGTAATAACATCACAGTATTAATTATGATGTGCCCACCGAACCTTGCAAAATAACCAAGATTAAACTTATCCTCCAGTTCTGTTTGCAACTTAAAAATATTTTTTGGTTATGCCAATTCCCTCAGCATTTCAACAAGGTAAATTGTAGGTTATCTGTTTATAGTTTGTTGCCAATTCCCTCAGCATTTCAACAAGGTAAATTGTAGGTTATCTGTTTATAGTTTTCTCTGTCTGTTGGATCTCTAACATTTATTTCCTTGGGAAATTTAATAAATTGAGAAATCACATACTGCTTAAATATTACAATTTTCACACTGGCCAATATTACTTTTATCTTTAGTTTTCTGGTTATTTAGATAAAACAAAAAATGCCTGCCTCAATTATTAAATAATTAAGGCAGGTATATAAAACTATTTAACTGTTAAGCAAAAAAAAATTCAAAATTATCACAAAACTGCTCTGAAAATTATGGTAGTACAAACCTAAAAAAAGTATTTTAAATAGATATAAACAGTATTTTAAATAGATATATAAAAACAAAACCTTGCAAGAAAGACAATTTAGAATTTAGGAAAAGAATTCACACACTCAACTTTTATGGTTAGTATCCTATAGACCTTTACATTTGAAAACATTGAAAATAATTATCCTGGTCAAAGTCCTTGTGAGAAACCTTTTTTCAAATATTGCTTTTATTTTTTTTCCCTTGTTTATATTTATCACAGCAGCCGTCAAACAAATCATTTGCTGCATTGGTTTGTGCTTGGTGATGGCTCACGGCAACTCTCAATGACTGTTGTATCGTAGACATTTAAAGTAGATGGACTTGTGAATAAAAATATCTTGCACAACAATTACATTATTTTTCATGATGAATTAACATTATTTATACTGCCCTACTGTTATAATGTCTACAAATAATCTTTATTTCCAAGACAACTAATAACTTGTACTGAAACCTTCAGCCTTTATGACAACTTCTGATCTCTGTGGAACATGCTCCGCCAATTATTTTGTGAACATTCTCCGATATGTTCCTCCATTCAGCATTCAAAGGCAGTGACCATTTAAACTGATTTTTGAGTAGCCTCTCCTCACAGATGCACTCAGATCAGCCCAGAAGTTCTCTGTAGGATTGAGGTCAGAGTGCTGAACTTACCTCATTTTGACTAATATATGGACTGGCTAGTCCAGGTTTTCAACCCTTATGTCCTCATACCAGTCTACAACAAAAAGGACAGTAAGACATGGAGCTTTGTCATGCTGTTATAAGTATAGACCATCCTGATGTGCTGCCACATCAGAGGCAATGCATTATCTGGACATCTGTACATACTTAATTATTAATGGTTTTGTCCAAAAGAACCAATGATCCCAGGACAAATTATGAAAAACAGCCCCAGCCCATCACTCTCCCTCCACCAATCTTCATTGTCAGGACATCAATCAATATAAAACATTTCATTAGCTTACACTCATCCTTTAACTAAAATCAAAATCATACATCTTTAAAATTACATTCGACCTCTTAGCCCTTCCACCAGCTGAACTAGTCACCCATAGTGAGAGATTACCACTCCTACCACTGGGAAGTGGGTCGTCTACTATCTATTATACAATTTGCACATATCATTTGCCATGTCTCAAGCGATCTCAGACACAAACTTCCATAAAATTTTTAAAAAATATATACTCTTCGCAAATCACTATACAATTAAAATTCTACACCATAATATATCAAAATAAATACTATTTACAATAAAACAACTATATTGGTATATACATATCTATCCTAGTCAAAGTCCTTGTGAAAACTTTTTTATTTTTTTCCCTTGTTTATATTTATCACAACAGCCGTCAAACAAATCATTTGCTGCATTGGTTTGCACTTGGCTATGGCTCACAGAAACTCTCAATGACTGTTGTATCGTAGACATTTAAAGTAGGTGGACTTGGGAATTAAAATATCTTGCACAACAATTACATTATTTTTCATGATGAATTAACATTGTTCATACCATTATAATGTCTACGAATAACCTTAATTTACAAGATAACTAATAACTTTTAAAGTAGACATTTAAAGTAGGTGGACTTTAAATGTCTACATGTCTATACATTTTGTATTCTAAAAACTTCGCCAATAGAATTAATGAAAGCTATATATATATTATGCTCCTCAAAGAGTGCAGCTCAACGCTACCAGCTTTATTTCTAAATACTCTTCTCGGCTCATACAATATACAGTCAAACAATACATGTTCACTATTCTCCTGATTCCCTCAGCTCAATTTTGGCTTTATGTAACCCCTTAGATAAAGTACACCCTGTTCTAGATGAAATAAAAAGCATATTACTACAAATTGAAGAACGCAATCAACTGGTCACCTTCTGCTGGATTCCAGCTCATTCTGGCATTTTGGGCAATGAACTGGCTGATAAAGCCGCAAAAAATCCAACTAGCTTCGACTTAACTGATATCCCTGTTCCGCCATCAGACTATGCATTAATCATTCAGGCTGCATGCCTGTCAAAATGGACAGCAATATGGCACTCTCAAATTAATAATAAACTCTTTCAATTTAAACATGATCCAAAAATTTGGCGCTCCAGTGTCCGCACATCAAGACAAGAAGAGGTAGTCCTTTCAAGGGTAAGAATAGGCCATACTTATCTGACCCACCTTTATTTACTCACAGGGAATGTCCCGCCACAGTGTCCACTTTGTAATATAAATCTGAGTATTAAACACATTCTCATTGACTGCCCTTACTATGAACAAGACAGAACTTCAACCCTGCTATCACTGGTTAATCTTCATAGACCAATAACTTTAGAGAATCTCACTGGAGATGATGCAGATATTTCCGAATTTTTCAACTTCATAAAGCAAACTGGACTTTTTAATCAATTCTGATTTTATGAAACTTTTTCATCTCTTTTTATAATAAATGAATAGGTGCATTATAGCCAAAGTAGCTTATGCGCCATCAAACCTCCATATCAACAACAACAACAAAATCACTATTCTCCACATTTCCATATCTACAATTCATGCTCTCTAATCCCAGCTGCTGTAATCTTGACTTAAACCATATCCAGTTACCAACATTGTCTGATACAGACCCAACGCAGGTCATGCTTTATTTTTCTCTATTCTACTAGCAGAAGGCAACATCTTGTACATTATCCTTCCAAAGATGGATCCATCCCACCTTTTTTACCATATCCTTGTAGGCCTCCATAGCTGAGTGGTCAGGAACGGGAGTGCACATGCTCCTTGAGCCCCCGACTGCTAAATACGGTCGATCTGTCAACCCACACTGGACCAGCGTGGCAGATTATGGTCCATTTCCCTCAATGTGAATTGTTGAGGAGGTTTCCATCCTGCAGTGGATTGATAATGGCTGCAGTTTACTTTTTTTTATGCCTTCTTCAAATCTTTTCCTTTTAGTCTCAATTTTGCCTTCCATATTGCTCAGTTATCACTGGGCATGACCTAACTCCTTTAACTCTGAAGATTCATTCTTGGCCAAGTATGTTAGAAACCTAACCATTATTACCACGTCTGTCAGCATTTTCCATGAAGCTCCTTGGAGGGCATAATTTGAAGCAGTATGGCAAGCTCTGATAATGGCCAGAAGAGCTACTCTCTCTGCTGCTATAACTGTCTTCTAACAAACACATGCATAACAGCATAGCCCCATGCCCTACATGCATAAATTATTATGGGGATAAAAACACTGGTATCATATTGCCCCTGCTTTTCCTTTAATTCCCAAATCTGAGTGAACTATTCTCCTAATTTGTCCATACACAATCTTGATCTTTTCCTACAGATATTTCAAATAGGGCACGAAGCTTGAATTTTCATCCAGCATTATGCACATTTTATTTGGGAGCTATGTCCCACAGAGAGCCCTCTTGCTCTTATGATGGGATTCTATTCACACTCATGTCCTCTTGGCAATATGATATTTGTTTTTAAAAGAGATATTTCCAATTTATAGAGATAGTTCCAGTTCTGCCAATTCACATAATTTCTCAATTTCTCTTGTACTTTTTGTCTCAATTTCCTGTCTAGAATCTCCGAATATAACCATTACTAGATCATCCGGATATAACCATTACTAAATCATCACAACATCAACCTCACAACATCAACCTCTCCTCAATCTCATTCAAAATCTCACCTAATACGTATCCCCAAGCTACAGGACCAAAAATTGATTCTTGTAGAACTCCTCTTTCAATTTCTTTTCTTAACTCTGTGTGCTTATTTTTTTACCATTTCTCAAAGTAGCTCCTTATCAGATGATACATATTATTTGGGCATTTAATATCTCAACCGTCTGAATATACTCTCTCACCACAAGAGATGAAAGGCTTCCTTAAAATCTATAAATATGTCTAATGAATACTTTTTTAAGTTATAGATCACAACATGAATAGCATCCTCTGCCGATTTCCCTTTCTTAAATCCATACTGTCTACCAGAGTCATGCTACCATCTCAAATATCTCATTAACTGCTTTGTGATCATTCCCCTCGAAACACATCTAAGACTGGCAATAAAGCTATGTGCCTTTAAAACTGTGGGTCCTGGACATCCTATTTTGACTGACCTCATTTTGACTTACATGTGGGCTAGCTAGTTTAACTTTTCAGCACGTATATGTCTTCATACCAATCTACAACAAAAAGGGCAGTAGGACATGAAGCGTCGTCATGCTGTTACAAGTAGAGACGATCCTGATGTGCTGCCACATCATAGGTAATGCATTATTGTTCAGGACATCTGTATAGAGTTATTGATGGTTTTGTCCAAAATAACCAATGATTCTAGGACACACCATGAAAAACAGCCCTAGCCCATCACACTCTCTCTCTCTCCACCAAACTTCATTGTCAGGACAATACAGACTGCTAGACTCATAGCTCACACTCCAAAACACAGCTTTCCATTGGTCTACAGTTCAAAAACAGCAAACCTTACATGAAGCTAATGTCCACAAGCGTGACCAAGCATTAGTCAGGGTGATTAGGGGGTTTATGAGTGGCTGCACAAGTATAATAACCCTTATGTTCTGCATACTATAATAGTGCTGACATGTCTCAATTGTTGCACTGAGACTTGTATGTGTTGTGACAATGGCAACCTGTATTCCACGCAGAGATTTTGCCGAGCTCACATTTCATCAACTGTGGAGGTTTTCTTGTTTCAGCACCAGTCCACTTCCATTTACAGATCACATTGCCAATCATTGGCCTAGGAATCTTTAGTGGCATTGAAATGTCAAATAGAAGCCAGGCCTATTATTTGACGTTGGAAGTCTGTTAACTCTGTCAATCATACATCATGCTGTTTTTCGAAAGCCCAGTGTTCGAAGGAATATCGTGAAAGAAAGAAAGGGAAGTTGGACAGAAATGTGAATCTAGATGAAATTCAACAAGAGTGTTTTGTTATGTCTGGGAGTTCTCAAACTGCATCCAAAAAATTCTAGCTGAAATAATAAAGGAATATCATGAATGGAAGAAAAGGAAATTAGAAATTCAAACTATTCCGAATAATAATAAACCACAGCATTCTACTATGCCCGATCAGGAATCTAAAAGTCCAACAGAATGAATGAAGGAATATCATGCATGAAAAAAAGCAAAATTAGAGATTCCTGATTACATCCCAATAGTGTCTATACGAGCTGACAGTGAGTTTGAAAAACTAGTGTACAAAAACTCATTTGGATTTAGTTGTAATGATTGTGATTGTTTATGATTTCAATTAGAATTGAAACCATTTCCAACAACTTCATATGAATTACTTTAAAATAAATTTCATTTACAAGAATTGAGTACTTTCATGACATGTAATACATGTCATGAAATGTATTTTCATGACATGTAATACATTTGCAGTACAAGTAAACACATGGGTTGTGTTAGGGTAGCTAAGAATAGAAACAGGTGCATGTATACTTGCGTGTACACCAATGCTAGGAGTTTAGTAAATAAATTTGATGAATTTGAGGTATTGCTCAAAACATCAAAGGCAGATATTGTTGGGATATCAGAGACGTGGTGTCACACAGATATAAGGAATGCAGAACTGGAATTTGGGGAGTACAAAGTCTACAGAAAGGATAGACTGGATAGGAAGGGAGGAGGGGTTATGCTATTAGTTAAGAAATACATAAAATCCAAGGAAGTGAAGCCAGTGGACATTGCTGGACAGTGCAGTGTCGAGTCTGTTTGGTGTGACATAAGCATTGGGAGATCAAAATTGAGAGTAGGAGTGTGCTATAGGCCTAATGAAGCTGATGAGTATAATAAGAAACTGTACAGGGAAATAGAGTGGGCCAGTAAATCAGAGAGTCTTATAATGGGAGATTTTTATTTCCCAGATATTGACTGGAATTTGTGGGTTGGTCACTCACACACTAGCAAGGCTTTTGTGGATTTATTGGATAATTGTTTTCTACACCAGCATGTTCGAGAGTCAACTAGAGGGAGTAATACTCTTGATCTGATTATCAGTAGTGATTCTTCATACATTAAGAATCTGCAGATAAAGGAACCAGTAGGTGGCAGTGATCACAGTGTGCTGAAGTGGGATTTACTCAAGGAGGTAACAACCATCAGAGGTAAAGGGAAGGGTTTTTGCTTTCGTAAAGGCGACTATGATGGTCTGAGACAGTATTTAAATTCTATACAGTGGGACCAACTGATGATGTTACCAACAGCAAATTCAAAATGGGAAGCATTCAAGGAACTAATCTTGGAAGCTACCAGGGTTTACATACCAACCAAGAAATATTGTTCAAGGTTCAGGCCTAAATGGTTGTCAGATGAACTAATGAGACATATGGCAGAGAAGAAAAATGCATGGGATACATACAAATTAATGGGTGACATGGAAGCCTATGATAGATATAAGTTGGTCTGTAACCAACTCACAAAGGAGATTAGGCAGGCAGAGGCAGATTATGAGAAATCCTTGGCAAAGGATGCAAAGAAAAACAGAAAAGAGTTCTTTACCTATTTAAACTCAAGAAGGAAAGGGATGAATCAGATTGGTCCACTGGATATTGACGGTTCAACAGTTGAGGATCCTGCTCAGGTAGCTGACAAACTAAATGAATATTTTGCATCGAAATTCACACATGAGGGTTTATTCAGCGAGGGGAATGCCAGAGGTGTATTCAACTCTGGCAGTAAGCTAGAGAATCTTGTAATAACTGAGAGTAAAGTGGAGGAGAAATTGTTGAAGATAAACACAAGAAAGGCACCTGGGGTGGATGGGATCTATCCAGTTATATTAAAGGAGGCAGCAAAGGAAGTAAGCAAACCCTTAGCCATAATTATGAGAGCTTCCTTGGACTCAGGGGAGGTACCCATGGACTGGAGATGTGCAAATGTGACCCCAATTCACAAAGGAGGATCAAAGGCTGACACAAGTAATTATAGACCTGTGAGTTTAACTTCTGTTCCCGGAAAATTAATGGAGGCACTGGTTAAAAAAGCACTGCAGGATCATCTGGACAAGAATTCAGTTATAGCTCAGACACAGCATGGTTTTGTTAAGGGCAGGTCTTGTCTGACCAATTTCATTGGATACTATGATGTAGTCACAAAAGAACTGGATGCAGGGAATAACTTTGATATTATATATTTGGATCTTAGAAAGGCTTTTGATACTGTTGCACATGGAAGACTGCTGCACAAATTGGAGCAGTGTGGCATTGGAGGAAAATTGCTGCTATGGATAAAGGGATGGTTGAGTGGCAGAAGACAGAGAGTGGTAATCAATGGCTGCTCAACATGGACTAATGTTATTAGTGGAGTTCCTCAGGGTTCAGTGTTGGGTCCATTGTTGTTTTCTGTATTTATAAATGATATTGATGATGGTATATCAGGCTTAATGTCCAAGTTTGCAGACGATACAAAGGTTGGCAATGTTGTTAAGGACACTACTGATGCTATGCTGCTGCAACAGGATCTGGAAAGGTTGAGCAGATGGGCTGAGAGGTGGCAAATGAAGTTTAACATTGACAAATGTAAAGTGCTACATATGGGAAACAGTAACCCCAGATCAATGTATCAACTCTGTGGTACTACGCTGACAGTGGTAGAGAATGAAAAGGACCTGGGAGTAATTGTGCAGGCAGATATGAAGTTCACTGAGCAGTGCAGACGAGCTGCAAGAGTAGCTCATGGTGTCTTGTCAATGATATACAGGAATTTTTCTAGCAGGGACAGGGATGTGATTATTCCCTTGTATAAGGCATTGGTCAGGCACACCTTGAGTACTGTATACAGGTCTGGAGGCCTCATTTCAAGAAGGATGTAGAGCTGCTGGAACGAGTACAGAGAACGGCAACAAGGTTAGTGAATGGAACAAAGGGTTGCTCTTACGAAGAAAGGCTTAAGTTTTGCAAATTACAGTCTGGAGACTAGGCATCGGCGAGGTGATCTGATAGAGGTGTATAAGGCTTTGAATGGCTTGAGCATGCTCAATGCCGATGGGATTCTTCCTCTTGCTCAGAATAATCACCTGAGAGGGCATAAATTCAAATTGAGGAAGGACGGATGTCAGATAGATGTGAGGAAATTTGCCTTTAGCCAGCGGGCAGTTGGTTTGTGGAATAGGCTTCCATCACTTGTTGTTGAAGTTGATAGCCTAAACAAATTTAAGGCTCAGCTGGACAGGTATTTCGAACGTACGGAGGGGTGAAATGGGAGTAGTGGTTGTGTTTTTTTTTTTTTTTTTTTGGCTGATGCTGAATAAGCTTGCTTTCTTGCTTCATATGCCTCTACTAATGCTAATGCCATACTTCATTAAAAGAGGGATGGATACCAACTATGGCCACGTCAAATGGATTTATATATCCAATATATCCTATTCATTTGCCTCCACTGAATGTTGTAACTGAGCGTTTGATATCACCGTAATTACCTTTATGCAAATTCGTCGTTTACTTTATGAACTTGGACAATATGGGATCATTTGACAAGTAATAAATGTACTAGTTGACGTAAATACAATGTTAAAAACAGGCCCTGTGCGTCGAGTTGCATTATATCGTCAAAGTTTCTTGCGACGACCGCCTAACTGGTTAAAATAAAAGTTATATATATATATACAAGATAAGAGGGTTAAAATACATAGATAGTAGCTTTCAAAGCAGAGTGCCCTTTCATCAGCTAGTGTGTGAATGATGTACTTCAGTATATATTAATGGTTACAATAGCACAAGTCAGCTGGGCATGATCGTGTATCACGAGTCTGGTGTTGGTAAAGCAGAATTACGTACACGTGATGATCGTCAGCGCTCATTGCAGTGCAATACAGTACATTCTATAATAGGGTGTAAGTGTACTCCCCTCGTCCGATTCATAGTACTATTACTGGTGGCTATGTGTAGTGCTTCAAGCCAGGAGCGCTGGTGAACCGCTAATTTTGAATGCTCCGCAGTCGCTGAACATTATTGGGTTGAGCAGCACAATCTTGATCCCTAACGGGATATTGAAATCGTCGACTGTTCGTGTGATTACCACCAGCTTAGTTATATAGTTAAATGGCTTAGTTATATAGTGAAAATTTCAACTCAGAAGTCTTGAACGAATTACCAAAAAACAGTGTGTTATTGGGATCACATTGTGATATTTTTCATGATATGATGGTGTCTCTGGAACAGATTGATATCATAAAGCAGGTGTCTACTGTACTGTGATCACTGCTGCCTAGTAGTTCCTTTACTCAAAGATTTTTCATTCATTACATTTATTTACAGTGCAAACACCGTTAGCATATAAATACTACATGTGCCTGGTTTTGCTCTTAGTGATTCTAACGCAACCTATATAATTTCAAGTTCTTTGTGGATTTGCAGAAGGCCCGTGGTCAACCCCTTGTTTCTCAAGGGTTTGACCACAGTATATATCAATGAAAGCAATACAAGAATCAATTCTATCTTATGCCTATCTTTAAACGATTTCTGTGTATTTTCCCATACTACAGTTTTCTTAATCACTTAACGTTGCTTCAATTCTTCCACATTTCATTAGATTTTGCACATTTTTTCAACCTGCGCTATAAAAATGGACATTATTCTGCTACAACTAATATGCATAAATGACTGACAACCTCAGTCATTTTTGAAACAAAGATCTATTTTCTATTGTACTTTTCTAATGGACTGAAATTTTGTATGTGGCTATATCAAATTAAATTGTGTCTAATTAAAAGAATAAATATTAATAATCATGATGCATATTGTGTTACAGACAGCCTTCATTATGTATTTTTCACACTGTTCTTTTTTAGTGGGGTGTAATTTTTTGTGCAGTTTTATTTTATGCTTGTCTGTACAGTACATTTAATCCAGTGATTCGTAGCGTGGAAATCAAAACTCAAACTTATCCAATCCAATTTATTAAAATGAATGAAAGAGAAGTTAAAGTATATTTGGACAACTTTTAAGTTTATGATATATAATGTGTTACTGAGCTGACTTTGTTTGTTTCCAAGTTTGTTAATAACTAGTCTTTTAAAAAAAAATTACATTATTAAAATCAGTACAAAAAAATAGACTATAATAGTAACTGTTAAATTTTTGAATAGCTAAAGATCTATTGTGTATATTCAGTACAGTCAGTCCTCGTATAGCACGATAGTTGTGTTCCTAGAAACCCTCGTGCAATGCAAAATCGTGCAATATAAACAACAGGCCCTATGGGAAAAATAGGGTTAGGTGCAGGCCACCCAGGATTGAACACACATTTTTAACCAAAACATTACCAAACACAAATAAATAATCATAAAAAAATACTTACGTATTTTATTACGACTATTACGTAATAAAATTTATTATTGCTAATGCTTTTGCTTCTATTGTAAGCAAACTTGTTTTTTGTTTGATTTTCTATCCAAACAGATGACAGCTGTTCCATCTCTTCCAATTCTTTGTGTCTTAATCTAATGGATTTTAATTACACTTTCAGTTGTTCCTGCTGTGAAAGTTGTTTTTATTTTCTCTGCATTCTTTGTAATTCTCGGCGTTGCCTCATTTAGGTCTGTAGCACGTGCAATATCACATGGTCTTTCATTTCGCTCAAAGCGTTTCACAATTTCATATTTTTTCTTTATCGACAGAGGCGGACTGGCCATAAGCATTACTGGGAAAACCCCGGTGGGCCAGAGGCCGGTGTGATTTTGGCCATAAAAGCTAGTATGAGACCACTACAAATTTTCCCGGGTAAGAATTTTTTAACCAGTCCACCTCTGTTTATCGATATTGCTTTTCTTTTTCTCTCTGAATCTGCAGTGTCTTCACCAGGACGCTTCCTTTTCACACCTTTTAAGTATTTTATTCATTTTAGGGAATAAAGCACAATTACAAAACGAGACACGCTGGATACACATAAACAAAGCTGTGTGCGTGTAGCACCTGAATAAACAACACCGTAAAGGCAGAGATACACTATTAACACCTCACATTTTACTAAAGCACATTTCTGGGGGTTACTACCATAAAACAATTAAAACAATTTCCAGTTGCGTTCCTGCTAATGGAATCTGTTATAAACCGGTAGTAAACTCGATCTAATTGCATTTGCGATTATACCGATAGCTGGAATTTTGTTGGTTTTTACGTTATTATGGTGAAATGTGTTTCCCCTTCACTGATATAAAAAACATAAATACATTTTCAGAATTTTCTCTTCATTCCTATCGTGTTGCATTCAGTTGGGGTGATTCTGCGTTCGACTGCCATTTCTTGTAAACACAAAGGCGAATCGTGCATAAGCGAATTCGGTTCGTGTTATATAAGATATTGTTCCCCTATTTATAAATTGTGCATGATCGAATTTGTGTAATGTAAACACGTGTTATACGAGGATTGACTGTATTGCAATTTTAAGTGTGGCTTCAAGCACCAGCATGAGATATTTTATAAAAGATTTTTCACGTGAGAGACATTGGATATAGGGTTTTCATAGAAAAAATAACAGTTGAGTCCATGGCATATATATTTCATACCACTTGTACCAGAAATGTGATAATATTATTATTATTACACTCCTGTTACTTAATGTGGCCATCCAGGAATATTTATTTAAATTTTGGATTTGCACTTCAGATGTTTAAAATTTCATTTTGCAAATATCAATAAATTATATTGAGTCTTTCCGAAACAAGAGAGATATTGACGGAACAGCCAGCCAATTTACATTGTGGGAGTGAGAGTTCTACCAGCATAGCCTGTTTCCCAAGTTATCCAGTGGTTATGGCAATGAGATTGTTTTGTATACTACCATGGGAATATATGGAAATCAGCTGTCTGTTCTATCTAATTTGTGGCTTCAGAAAATCTCACGACCATCACTGAACATTACTAGAAAAGTTGCATGCCTGTCTACTTACCTACCAGGTTATGGTAGAAAGAACTTCTATAGACTATTTATGTTCACTAGCTATTCTGCATTACATTCACACTGCAATTCCATCCCTTCTCATCAAAACTAGTAGTATAAAAAATATACCAATTACATAAGGAATCGAAATTATGTATGTGAGAGGTATGAGCATAGAGAGCAGCTAATGAATGACCTTCAACCACCTATAGAATTTCTCTTGACTATAACTCAGCTTTTATTACGGGGAGGAGGTTAATTGTGACATTTGATATTAGCATGGGGTACATTTTCTGATGTACCCCATGCTAACCTCTATAGCAATTGAATATGCAATAGCAATTTTTATGGGCTTTTTTTTTTTTTCACAACATGATTAAGTTATGTTGGTCTCAGGCTAGGGTAGCATATTCTGGTCAATTTTCTGTGTAGCAAACAGAAAATTGACCAGAGAACACAAGCAATTTACAGACAACATATATGGCCGCTGTTGCTGATTCACCTATAAAGTCCAATAAAAAGTACATCCAAATTAGTGAAATATAATCTGCCTTTAATTTCTTAAAGAATTAGCAGATTATTCTCAGACATTTTGTGCTACTTCCTATACCACTCTTCAGTGACTGTAGGCCTGGTAAATTATGGCAACTTCATTTACAGAGGGTTGTTAATTTGATTACACATTTCTTATATAATATTTGGCCTTTATCAATGAAGTAACCATAATTTACCAGTTCTTCCTGTACCACTCTTCAGTAGTATTGAAAGTACACAAAATGTCTGAGAATAATCTGCTAATTCTTGAAGAAATTAAAGGTAGATTACATTCAACACAGGTTGAAGTAGCACAGCAAACATAGCCAAGTGGTCGGGAGTGTGAGTACAGTAGTACATACTCTTTGAATGGCCCCGTGACTACTAAATACGATTAACAGTTGTACTGATGATTTATTGTAAACTCCACTATATGGTGGTCATGCTGGAGTATAAAAAAAGAACAAACATGAAGTACCACAAAATGTCTAAGAAAAATCTGCTAATTCTTTAAGAAATTAAATGCAGATTACACTTCATATTATTTCACCAATTTGCATTTCTTGATATACCTGCACACAATGTCTCTAAAAGAATATTTAAGTTTAATTTATTTATTTATTTTTTCAACTGTGTATTTCATTCTATGCACTTAGTTTTCAACATGCAAGATTAACATTCTTGCATTGCACACTGGAGATTTTTGTGGAATATTCATAATGATCTAACCTTGCCATTGGGTTTTGCATTGGGCATTCTTAGGGGAACGAATTCTGCATGCTGACTGATCCAACCTTTCAATGAGTTCAAAGACCCTGGGTAATCATGTGATGAAATTCATAGGAAAACTAAGATTTTTATTCAAATTTCATTGTATGGAAAACCGACAGTATTTTTAGGTGCTATTCCTCAATTCTTAATAATACCATTGCATGTAGAAAGCATAAAAGGTGCATGCTGCATTGTGCACCTTTTATGCTTTCATTCTTGCTGTGCATTCTGAAGGCTTGATTTGATGGGAGTATTACTGAATTTGTGCAAATCTTTAATGGCATCTTTTACTGTCTAAATTGTAAATAATAAGCAATGCACATTATGCACCCTCTTTAACTCACAAAAGCCTCTGACAATTCAAAAAAATCAAAACTTTGTTGGTTTTTCATTCTGCAAACATTAAAGTTGCCTATTGCAGTTCCCACTTTTGGAGTCTGATATTGGGGATCACAGCAGTGAAAAAAAAATGTGCAAGATTTCAACACTAAGGCCTAGACAAATTCAGTTTTTCATCCCACATAAGGTTTCTCTTTAAGTGCTTCTTTTCCCGCAAAAGACAGAAGGACAATAAAAATGCTAATAGGCTGCATGCTTGGCTAGTTGTAGATGGAAAATCAGTTTTCCCTCAACAAAAATCTTAATTGACATTGTTTCCCAAATTGAAAGTTAATATTCTCAGAGGATTCACTGTTAAGACATACATATTAGCATTAGAAGAGGCACATCATACAAGAAACCAATGTTATACAGCATCAGTGGGGGAAAAAAAAAAAAAAAAAACCCTTCCAATTTCACTGATCCATTCATTCCAAATGTTTGTCTAGTTCGGCTTGAATTTATTTAAGCTACCAACTTCCACAACAAACAGATGGAAGTTTGTTCCAGCCTCCTGGCTAAAGGCAAACTTCTGCACATCTATTCTACAACTGTCTTTCATCAGTTTGAATCTACCCTTGTAATCTCAGTAAGAGAAAGAATCCCATGAGCATTGAGCCTGGTCAATCCATTCAAGGCCTTATGCACCTCAATCGGATCGCTTCACAGGTGCCTAGTCTCCAGAAGCTGCAATTTGTAGAACTTAAGCCTTTTTCATAAGCATACACCCCTTTCCTCCTCTCACCAATCTTGTTGCCCTTCTCTGTACTCATTCTAGCAACTCTACATCCTTCCTAAAATGAAACCTCCACACCTGTATGCAATATTCAAGGTATGGCACAACCATTTTTTTTTTTTTTTTTTTGATTTGGTAGTTGTTGGCGCATCGGCTTCTGTGGCCATATTGCACCTCCCAAGGTTTTTGCAGTACTTTGATCCAAGCCCGAGGCGGGAATTGAACCCGCGACCTCTGAGTTGCCGGGCAGGTACTTTACCCACTCGGCTAGCCCGGTCCGCCGGCACAACCATTGCCTTATACAAAGGGATAATTGGTTGTTATTCAGAATGAAAAATTTGGTTTTTCATTCTGAATAACAACCAACCAAGAAAAGAACTACTGCAGAGGTTTTGCTCAAAACATCAAAGGCAGATATTGTTGGGATATCAGAGACGTGGTGTCACAAAGATATAAGGAATGCAGAACTGGAATATGGGGAGTACAATGTGTACAGAAAGGATAGAAAGGGAGGAGGGGTTATGCTATTAGTTAAGAAGGACAAAATCCAAGAAAGTGAAACCAGTCGACATCGCTGGACAGTGCACTGTCGACTCAGTTTGGTGTGGCAGCATTGGGGGATCAAAATTGAGAGTAGGAGTGCTATAGGCCTAATGACTCTGATGAGTTTTATAACAAAACTGAACAGGGAAATAAAGTGGGCCAGTAAATCAGAGAGTCTTATAATGGGGGATTTTAATTTCCCAGATATTGACTAATTTGGTGGGTTGGTCACTCACACACTAGTAACGCTTTTGTGGATTTATTGGATGATTGTTTTCTACATCATGTAGAAAACAATCTCTTGATCTGATTATCAGTAGTGATTCATCATGCATTAAGAATCTGCAGATAAAGTTACCACTAGGTGTCAGTGATCACAGTGTGCTGAAGTGGGATTTACTCAAAGAGGTAACTACTGTCAGGGGTAAAGGGAAAGGTTTTTGCTTTCATAAAGGCAACTATGATGGTCTGAGACAGTATTTAAATTCTATACATAACTTATGATGTTACCAACAGCAAATTCAAAATGGGAAGCATTCAAAGAATTATCTTGGAAGCTACTAGGCTTTACATACCAACTAAGAAATATTGTTCAAGGTTTAGGCCTAAATGGATGTCAGATGGACTAATGAGACAGGGCAGAGAACAAAAATGCATGGGATACATATAAATTAATGGGTGACATGGAAGCCTATAATAGATATAAGCTGGTCTGTAACCAAGTCACAAAGGAGATTAGGCAGGCAAATGAAGATAATGAGAAATCCTTGACAAAGGATGCAAAGAAAAACAGAAAAGAGTTCTTTACCTATGTAAACTCTAGAAGGAAAGGGATGAATCAGATTGGTCCACTGGATATTGATGGTTCAATAGTAGAACCTGCTCAGGTGGCTAACAAACTAAACGAGTATTTTGCATCTACATTTACACATGAGGAGTTACTCAGGGAGGGGAATGCCAGAGGTGAAGTAAATTCTAGCGGAGCTAGATGATTTTGTAATAACTGGGAGGAAAACTTGAGGATAAACATAAAAAAGGCATCCTGGGTGAATGGGATCTATCCAGTTATATTAAAGGAAGTAAGCGAACCCTTAGCCATAATTATGAGAGCTTCTTTGGACTCAGGGAAGGTACCCTAGACTGCAGATGTGACCCCAATTCACAAAGGAGGATCAAAGGCTGACAAAAGTAATTATAGACCTGTGAGTTTAACTTCTGTTCCAGGAAAATTAATGGAGGTACTGCAGGATCATCTAGACAAGACTTCAGTTACAGCTCGGACACAGCATAGTTTTGTTAAGGGAAAGTCTTCCCTGACCAATTTGATTGGATACTATGATGCAGTCACAAAAGAACTAGATGCAGGGAATAACTTTGATATTATATATTTGTATCTTAGAGAGGCTTTTGATACTGTTGCACATGGAACACTGCTGCACAAACTGGAGCAGTGTGGCATTGGAGGCAAATTGCTGCTATGGAGAAAGGTGTGGTTGAGGGGGAGAAAACAGAGTGGTAATCAATGGACACTGCTCATCGTGGACTAATGTTATTAGTGGAGTCCCTCAGGGTTCAGAGTTGGGTCCATTGTTGTTGTTGTCTATATTTATAAATGATATTGATGATGATATATCAAGCTTAATGTCCAAGTTTGCAGACGATACAAAGGTTGGCAGGGTTGTTAAGGACACTACTGACGCTATGCTGCTCTGGAAAAGTTGAGCAGATGGGCTCAGAGGTGACAAATGAAGGTTTAACATTGACAAATGTAAAGTACTACATATGGGAAACAGTAACCCCAGAGCAATGTATCAACTCTGTGGTAGGTACTACACTGACAGTGGTAGAGAATGAAAAGGAACTGGGGGTAATTGTAACAAGATTAATAACAAGATTAGTGAATGGAACAAAGGGTTGCTCTTACCAAGAAAGACTCAAGTTCTTCAAATTGCAGCATCTGGAGACTAGGTACCTGCAAGGTGATCTAATTGAGGTGTAGAAGTCTTTAAACAAGCTCAATGCTGGTGGGATTCTTCCTCTTGCTCAGATTACTCACTTGAGGGCACATAAATTAAACTGAGGAAAGACAACTGTAGAATACATGTGGGAAATTTGCCTTTAGCCAGCGAGTGGTTGATAGTTGGAACAAACTTTCATGTGTCGTAGTGGAAGTCGAAAACTTAAATCAAGGCAGAACTAGGCAAGCATTTGGAGTGAACGGATGGGTGAAATGGGAATTCTTTTTTTTTTTTTTTTTTTTGGCTGATGCAATATAAGCTTGCTTTCTTGCATCTTATGCCTCTAATGCTATTCATTTTCTCTAATAGTTTGTCTAGTTTTTCCTTGAATTTATTTAGGCTATCAATTTCCACAAAAACAGATGGAAGCAGTGTTTTCCCCAGGATCTATCGAATGGGTGCATGACCCAGTGAATTTAACTGGCTGCCCAAATAAAATTTAAGCAATTCTCACGGTACCAAATGGTACTACTCACTGATCTCGATCAATATTAATTCAAACATACTATGCGATTGAGGTCATTGCAACAGGAGCATATAACATATTACATTAAATTATGCAATTAATTTTTGCTCTGGATCGCTTAAGCCATATTTATAAATTACAGAAAATTTTATAATATTGCAAAGTATTACACTCCCCCACTCGGCTACTTCATAATTGCACCAAGCTGGCAAAATTTTCTGGGGAGAACACTGGGAAGTTTGTTCCAATAATCAACCACACACTGGCTGAATGCAAACTTCTGCACATCTATTCTGCAACCATCCTTCCTTAATTTGAATTTGTGTAGTCTGAGCAAGAGGAAGAATCCCATGAGCACTTAGCTTGTTTAACCTGTTCAAAGCCTTAAACATCTCAATCAGATCATCTCATAGGTGCCTAGTCTCCAGATGATGCAATTTTCAGAACTGAAACCTTTATTGGTAAGAGCGCCCCTTTGTTCACTTCACCACCATTTTTTTTTTTTTTTTTTTATGTGAACCCCAAACAAGAGAGGTATTAGAACCTATAGTACTTAGTACCGTGCTTGGGTTGGAGGTTGAGAAGACGAAAGAAGATATTTGTTGACATTGGACTTGAACTTCTGTAGATTGTAATTTTCAGGAAATACGTATGAAGAAATTGTTCCAGAAAACGGCAGTTGAATGAATAAATGAGGAAGATGAAAAGTTGGTTCTGTGGGTTTGAAGTTGGACAGTAAATGGATGTTGGCGGCACATGTTCGGACTGTTTGGAAAGAGAGAGCGGGAATTATAGAAGTCAATTCAGAAGAATATGGAAGTATCTGTACAAGAGGCATGCAGCAGAAACAGTACATCTATGAGAAAGCGAGTGGAGAGACTCTGTTAGAGATGAATCATTAATTAACCTAACTGCCCTCTTCTGAATGGAATCAAGAAGCCTGAGAGAGGTTTTGGGGGCACCACCCCAGATGTGGGAACAATATTCCATGGCAGGACGGATTTGCGATTTATACAGAGTGAGCAGCTGTTTGGAAGAAAAGTAACGCCAAAAGCGAAAGAGAAAACCAAGTGTTTTAGATGCAGAGGAAGCAATATTTGTAATTTGCTTGTGCCAAGAGAGATTAGAAGTCAGTGTAATCCCCAAAAGAGATATATCATTTTGCCTAGAAATCGGAGTGTCACTAAAGATAAGCACAGGAGCAGAAGAATCCTTTTTGCGAAATATAAGACAAGACTGAGTTTTAGAAGGGTTGAAATCAACTAAGTTGTCTTTGTCCCACTGGAGAATTACCTGAAGATCAGCATTTAAGGAATTGGTAGCATATTTTCGAGAAGTTGAAGCTGATTGAGCAGGGCAAGTTTTCTCAAAATGGAAAGTGGAATGCAATGTGCTATCATCGGCAAAACTATGGATAGGATTTCCAGTCAATGGAAGAAGGTCATTAATATACAAGAGGAAAAGAGTGGGGGAAAGAACTGAACCTTGGGGGACACCGGCATTAGTGGAGAAGTTAGAAGACAGAGAGCCATCTACCATCACCCTCAGTGAGCGATCAGAGAGAAAACTGGATAACCAATTACTAAAAACAGTTGGCAAACCATAGGATGGAAGTTTGTTTAGAAGACCTTTATGCAAATATGATCAAAAGCCTTTGAGATGTCAAGAGCAACTACTTGTGTTTCACTGAACCTTTCCATTGAATTAGTCCATAAATGGGTAACATAAGCCAGAATATCACCAGTGGATCGACACTGACGGAATCCATACTGGCGATTGTTGATTAGACGGAAGGTTTCTAGGTAGTTTAAGAGTTGGCGGTTAATTGATTTCTCCATTACTTTAGAAAGAGTAGAAGGAATTGCAATGGAACGATAATTGGATGGGAGGGATTTGTCACCCTTTTTAGGAACTAGCTGGATATGAGCAAATTTCCAAGCAGAAGGAAAAACATCTTTGGAATAAGAAAGTGAAAAAAGGTGGCAAAGAAATAGGAGTAAGTTCAGGAGCACAGGTTTTGAGAACAAGTGGAGAAATACCATCAGGACCTGCAGCTTTCTTAGCATCAAGATTCATCAAAATCCTTCTGATATCCTTTTGATGGAAGACCACAGGAGGCATTGAATGGAGCGTGTTGGGAATAGTGGGAGGTGTTTTACGAAGATCATTAATACATGAGCTGGAAGAAAAATGGGATGCTAGCAGGTCAGCATCCCATTTTTATCCTTGGCTAAAGTGACAACAGAACCATCTGGTTTGGACAGATGTGGGAGCAGAGATGGGCAAAAGTTACGGCCAATAGCTTTGGCAAGAGACCAGAATGCTCGGCTACCATTAGGGCAAGAAGGAAGTTTTCTACTCTTAGCCTGTTCAAACTCTAGTTTGGACTGATTAATAACTGCTTTACAATTGTTGCGAGCTTGGTGTAGGCAGAAAATGAAACTGAAGAATTAGAAACAAGCCAATTACGATATGCAACATTCTTCTCTTGAACAGCCTTAGCACATTTATTGGAAAACCACGGTTTAGATGAAGGACGAGATTTTAAAGTGGAGTGTGGGATAAAGGATTCCATTCCTGCAAGAATAATTTCACTAACACGATCTGAGCAAATGTTGACATCAGAAGTTTTGAAACAGTAATCCGACCAAGGAAAAGAAGTCTTGCAGGTCATCCCATTTTGCATTCTTGTAATGCCAAACAACACGAGGTTGGGAATAGCCATGAGATAAAGGTTCCATTGGAGAAGAGGCAATCACTAAGTTGTGATCCGAAGTGCCTAAAGGACCTCTCACTTCGACCGTGTACTTAGAAGGGTTGTTTGTGAGAAAAAGATCAAGCGTATTGGCTGTATGATTAGGATTGTCTGGTATTCTTGCACAGATGAACAATCTGTGCTAGGTCATTAGTAATTGCAAAAGCCTCAGCATCTCGACCTGCTGGGTCGGTGTGACTAGAAAACGGAAACCAGCTGGAGTTGTGAACATTAAAATCACCAAGGAAAATTACCTAACTGTTAGGAAAGTTGGACTGGAGAAAGTCAAGTTGCAAAGAGAGGAAGTCAAGTTGCAAAGAGAGGAAGTCAAAGAGCTCCAAGTGATTAGTGGAGTTGGGAGAATGGTAGAGACAACAGATGAATTTGACACAATGAGGTATAGAGATTTTAAGCCAGAGAAGATCAAAGAGAGGAGATTCCAAATTGCCAAGTCTCTGACAGGGAATATCAGAACGGACATATGCACAAGTACCACCTTTGAGGCGAAAGGAATCATACAGTGAATAATTTGGGCATCTGAGATGAGCAGTAGTTGAATCAACCGATAACTGAGATTCTTTCAGAAAAAGTACATGGGATTTGACAGACTGCAAGTGGAAATGGACATCGTTGAGATTAGAATTGAGACCATGTATATTTGTGAAATGAATATGCTCAATCTCTTCTTTAAACACACTTGCTCTTAAAGTTTTACTCAGTTTTTTTTTTTTTTTTGACAAAACAGAATGGCATTAGTTGCCCATAAGACATTAAACTTCCACTAAACTAACCAACCAGTTAATACCATAATAGGCATATTATGGTAAGATATTATTAACAGTTTTTTAAAAATATCTCATGTGCTTTCAGAAGACAGACAGTGGCTGTCTGTAACATCCTGTAGAATCACCTTCCAATGATGGCACTGAGAGGAAGCTGTTTTCAATTGTTTTTCTGATTATGAAAGGTCAATCACCACAAGGGGATATAGCTTGAATCACTTTAATTACTGACTTTACTAATGCTAATGTAGCAATCAAAAATGGCCAATTTTTCCAGAGCCATCGCTAAACCCTTCTTTCCCTAAAACAATGCCTATTGTTTTTATCCATTTGTTTGTTTGTTTTTTTCTACTGGGAAACAATTCTAAACATTCAGTATGAATGCACAACTCAAAGAGGAAGATTACGTTCTATGACAAAACATTCAAATAAACATTTGGAATGTATGAACCCATTGTCACTCTGAAATGCTACATCTACTTATGCATTCCTGTCTGTACGGTGTACACTACACAAGGCCAATGTGTTACCTTTTTCAGATTTTATAATATAGGAAAAATATTGCACATTATGTATTCTAAAATTTTATGGGTTTTTTTTTTTTTTTTTTTTGCAATTTTACTGAAAGACTTAAACTTCTCCCCACACAGTACAATGAAATGTTCAGACATTACAATAAACAAAGCTTCTATTCCATGTTTATATTTTTCAATATGCAGAAACTGCATATTGCAATATATAATATTTATAAATTATATTTAAGCAGTAATTATATTAAAATATAAATATATTATATAAAACTGTTTTTTTGCAAAAAGACAGAGAGAGGGTAGAATCAACTATAAAATACAGTATACAGGAATGTTGGTAGGTTAACTACCACACAACATAGATAACTATTCCAAGACCAGGTGAGTGCCAGTGACCAAAAGGGCAACAGAAGATATCAAACTGCAGCCTTCATTCCAGGCAGAGTAGCAGTAAGTTCTCCTCATCCCCCCCCCTTCCCAACACCAGGCACTTAGCATGACTAGCTGCAAAGAGAAGACTTCTCCCATTTGTGCTGCAGCATCTTCTATCCAACAGATTGAAGTCTCCTCCAGTGATGCCAGGACTCTCTACATGGTTTAAGATTTCTTTGTATTCCAGTAGGTTAGCAGTGATAGGATGTAGCCTGTTTGTCATCATATAAAGTTTTAATAACTTCTTTTCCAATTTATAGAAAAAGGAGCCACAGTGCTTCAATATGTCTGGAGTAACATTATGTACGTAGTTAAAGATTAAAATACTCAAAATTATATTCCTGCATTAAAGCAGTGTTCTTATTGTTCATATTTCATGTTTTTTGTATTTAAATCATACTTTATGGACCATAAGAACACTCCCACACCAAAAAAAGACTGAAAAAGTTATTTAAAATTTAATCAGCTCATGCGTTCACTTCAAAATTTATCATCTTATCAAAATATTATTTTGTATAGAATAAATGTGAGAATGTCTAGTAAACAAGTGAAGTCATGAATATCGGTGCAAATGATTACATACCTAAGAGGAAAACAGAACAGTGGCAACCAGTACTGACCAAGAAGATTAAAGATGTTCTAATATATGCCACTAAATAAATAAAATAAGGGCTTATCATGAGAGGATTTCATTTGTGCATAATCCAAAATAGATTTTCACAAATGAAATGCAGACAAAAATCTAAGAGAATTTAATTTACAAAAAATAAAATAAGTAAAACTTAATGTAGCATTACTAAAGCACTTAGTTTTAAACTTGTCTTTTCAAGTTATACCAAATCAGAAATATTCATTATCATCTGGAAGAACTTTGTAAGGATTAAGAATTCCTTGAGGATCAAAGAGAGTCTTCATTTTTTTCATGTAATCTACAGCAGAAGAAGATTTGCTGTAATGAATAAAATTACGCTTTTTAAATCCCAAACCATGTTCAGCACTAATACTTCCTTTTTGTGCTGCAGTCCATTTATATACAAAGGGTTCTATTTCTTTAAGAACTGATGGATCATATACTGATGAAGTAATATTCAGGTGTATATTACCATCCCCCAGGTGACCATATCCACAGCAACGTATCACTTTGGTTCCCAACCTTTCTCTCATAACATTTACTATTTCATAGTACGAGGGCAAAGGAAGGGTTATATCGTACTTGTAGGTATAGCCTTCATGTAGTAATGCTTCAGTGATTCTTTCTCGAACGGCACAAATTTTCTGAAACAAAAAGGATAAAATTTTATCATAACATTTCGAAATTTGAAGTAATTTACTTATATGCAAATTTTGAAAGTTAGACCAACACTTATTAGTCAAATGCTTGTTAACAAGAGACTGTTTATACAGGTGTGGAATAAATAGAAGGGGTGCAAGAATATTTGCCAATTCTATCAAGGCTTAGGCAGGTCAGAACTGCTGGGTTTGGCTGGTTACATAGACTAATACAGTGGTACCCAAACTACTGAGATATACGGAACCCACCAAAAATCAAAAAAAGTTTGTGGACCCCACACATATGTGTGTGTGTGTGTGTGTGTGTGTGTAAACATTGGGTTTTTGAAAAGAAAATTCAAAGTTTTATGCTTAAAACAACTAAACTTTATTCTTATTTTTACATACATATATAATAATAACTTTATTTATCATCAATTTGCTATACAGAGAACAAATAATTTGACCAGTTCCAGAGGGTCCATTTTGTGGACCTCTGGAACAGGTCTATGAACCCCCAGGGGTCCGTGAACTCCAGTTTGGGAAATGTTGGACTAATAGATTAATAGCAGCCATAGGTAGAGCAGTAAATAATTCTTGCACTGCTGATATTGGGATATGCAACAGCCTGGAAAGCAAGATGTAAGGGATTGCATGGTTTGCATCTTGCTTTCTATGCAATCCCTTATATCTTACATGGAAAGCAAGATGTAAGGGATAGCATGAGGATCCCTCATGAAACAAACAAATATGCAGGCTGAATTACAGTTCCTAAGAGTAAAAAGAGGTGCATGTATATTTGCATGTACCCTAATACTAGGAGTTTAGCAAACACATCTGATGAATTAAAGTACTGGTTAAGTTACGAAAAGTGAGCATTAGGGATATTAAAGAACACGTTGCCACTGAGACATAATGGATGCAAAATTTAAATATGGGGAATACAGAAAGGAAGTGGTGAAGCAGCACAGAATTGCTAATCAATTTGGTTACAAAATCACTGGAAAATCAAAAGAGAAGGAATGTGTTATAGTCCAATGCCCATTTTTGTGAATAATAACTGTGAGACAACTATACAGACAAATAGATTGGGTCACAAATCAGAATATCTTATAAAAAGGTATTTTAACTGTCT
This sequence comes from Mastigoproctus giganteus, assembly GCF_048544385.1. Taxonomy (NCBI): domain Eukaryota; kingdom Metazoa; phylum Arthropoda; class Arachnida; order Uropygi; family Thelyphonidae; genus Mastigoproctus; species Mastigoproctus giganteus. The sequence goes on along the minus strand of NC_143584.1, from coordinate 103,194,054 downwards.
AAATATTTTCTGGTTTTACTGAATGAATCTTCCATACCAGCATGCTATAGAAGCAACAAAAAGCAATACTCATGATATGATTATCAGCAGTGAATCTTCATACATTAAGAATCTGCAAATAAAGGAAACACTAAATGGCAGTGACCACAGCATATTGATGTGAGGTTCATTTTAAAATCTAACTACTGCTAAGGGAAAGTTATTTTTTTGTAAACATGACTATAATGGTATAAAATAGTTTTTAAAATCTATTAGGGACCAACATTATCAACAGCATATTCTAAATGGCATTCAGGAAAGCAATCATAGTAGCTACTAGACTTTTCATACCAACTAAGAGATATTGGGAATTGAACTAAGAGATTCAGGGTTTAATTGGGAATGGATGTCAGGTGAACTGACAAGACTAGTGGCAGAGATAAAAAAAAAATGCATGGGATGTGTCTAATTATCAGGAGATATAATAACCTACAGTAAGTATAAGCTAATCTGCAGTCAAGTCACAAAATGGGTTAAGCAAGCTAAAGCAGATTACGCAACGTCTCGGGCAAAACAAAACAAAACAAAAAAAGTTGCAAAAACTTCTTTACAGAAAGTTTAAATCACATTAGTCTGCTAGATATGAATGGTATAACTAGTGATCTTGCTCAGGTTGCTGAAAAACTGAATGGATATTTTGCACCTATGTTCACACATGAAGAATTTTTAGGATGGGAATTCCAAAAATATATCTTATTACAGGGAGCTAAATGATTTTTGATAACCAAGAGAAATGCGGAAGAATAAATAAGAGCAATTAAAATTAAAGTTAAAAGTGAATAAGACACCAGAGCAGATGTGTTTATTTTTAATTATAGTAAGGAGGGGTCAGTAGAAGAGGTAAGCAGGCCTTCAGCCATAAGTATGAGTGCATCCTTGGATTCAGGGGAGGTCCCTATGAATTGGAAATGTGTGACTGTATCTCCCCATTCACAAAGGCAGGTGGGTGGGGTTAAAGGGTGAAGTGAGCAATTACAGACCTGTAAGCTTGACGTCTATTTCATGGGAAAATAATGTAGTCACTGGTCAAAAGAGTAATGGACCATCTAGATAGGGATGCAGTTGTACAGCAGTCAGCATGGATTTGTTAAGGGGGCTCTTGAATGACCAATATGATTAAATGCTATGATGCAAAAAAAATAATTTTGACATCATATAATTAGATCCAGAAAATATTTTGATATAGTCCTACATAAAAGACTGTTGTACAAACTGGAGCAGTGGCATTAGGGACAAGTTAGTGCTATGCATAAAGGGAGTGAGAAAGAGAGAGAGAGAGAAAACAGTGGTTATCAATAGGCAGTGCTCTTCTTGGATTACTGTTATTAGGGTGTACTTCACCATTCAGTGCTAGGCTCTGTTGTCTTCACTATTTATTTATTTATTGATGCATATCAGGCTTGTCTAAGATAATACACAGGTTGAAAGGATTGTTAATAACAACAATCCAGGTATGCTACTGGAACAATATTTATAAAAATTAAGCAGATGGGCTGAGAAGTAGCAAATAAAGTTTAAACTGACAAACACAAGGTATTACATATGAATAGAAGTAATCCCAAAATAACTGTGTGGTAAGACAAAAATTGTGCAGTTAAACAGGAAGTTCCCTGAATGGTGCAGCAGCTAGGGCAGCTCATGGGGTTTTGTCAATGATATACAGGAATTTTTCCAGCAGGATAAGGAGGCAATTATCCCATTGTATAAGGTAATGGTTAGACCAATCTTGACAACTGCATACAAGGTCTAAACCTCATTTTAAGAAAAATTTGGAATGGTGCAGGGAAAGCCAACAAGATTAGTATGGGGGATAAAAATGTACTCTTTATCAAGAAAGGATTCAGTTCTACAGATTGCAGTGTCTGGAAACTAGGCACCTTCAATGTGATCTCAATGAGATGTTTAAGGGCTTTGAATGGATTGAACAAGCTAAACATTGATGGCATCTCTTGCTCAGATGTGTGAGAGAGCATAAATTTAATTAGGAAGTATGGGTGCAGGATAGATGCACATGGAAATTTGCAATCAAATAGCAGCTAGTTGATTTTTGGAACAAACTTCTATTTGGTGTTGCAGAAGTGGGGATCTTGATAATTTTAAAGAAAAACTAGGCAAATTATTAGGTAATGTGTGTTTTTTGTTTCCCCTGATGCTATACAGGCAGAACTTGGAAATTTTCTACCTATTTTTGTAGCAGTGTAATCAGTATCAGAAGAGGCCTATAAACTATAATTTACAGCAATAAAAATATGTTTTAATAATGTAACTATAAAGATTTTTTTGATGTCTTAGCTTCGTGTGTCGTTTTTAAATTACATTTAGACTAATTTCATTAAAATCATGCCTCAGACTGGAGCAGCAAAGCAAAGGGCTCAAAGTACAGAGAATGCCTTGGTTTGGGGGGGAGAATCTCCTAAGGCAGTTCTATAAATCAGGATTATATTATGTGTGTTACTTTTGCTCTCTTTGCGAAGCTACCTCTAACAGGATATGGTACGACGGCCATGGGGGATGCATTTTTGTGTGTGTGTGTGTGTGTGTGCGCGCGCGCGCACACACTTAACTTCCTCATTACAAAGAGCATGGAAAAGGTTGAGCACAAACTCTGCATTCTAATGGGATTATACAAATATGAAGTATAGCATTAATGACCTCAAAGGATTAAGAGAGGTTTCCATTAAGCACTCAGCCTAATGCTTGAGCCCATGTGCCATTATTAGACAACACAAAGACATCGTTTGTAGCAGATATTGTTGGTTCCACAAGAAGTAGCTATAGTTAGTGACTCAATTGTAATAGAAGCGGGAAATACATTGTGCAAAAAGCACAGGTGTAACAGGACCAGGATATGTGTGCTAAAATAGATAATGTAGAGTAGCTATCATTTTTTAAGTATACTAAAGGTGATATTGTTGTACACGTTGGCACTTATGATATTAAGAATAGATTTGAGGATTTGATACACAAGGAGATCAATGTTGAGAAAAGTCCCGAGTTAGGACTGAAATTGAAAGTGTCTTCAATCATGCCTAGATATGACAAGGAGTATATAATGAGGGCCTTGTCAATCAATTTGGACCTGGAAAGACTGCAAGGCTTGTGCAGTAGAATAATTTTTCTGAGAGTGATCTCTTGTTAACAGGAGAGTGTTTCTACAGGGATGGGATACAATTCGGTAGAAGGGGTTCAAGAATTTTTGCAAATGCTATCGAGGCAATGTTAGGTGGGTCAGAACACGGCTGGACTGGGAGAAGGGAACACCAACTAACAGAAGAACAATAGCAAGAGGAAGAGGGCGAAAGTGGTTCTTGCACTCTTCTATTAGAACATGCAACAGTCTGAAAAGCAAGGATGTGCTTTTAATATATGTGCTGTGTTAAGGTTTACTAACAGAGTAAAAACAGTTGAAGATCTGTAATACAAAAATTTTATCACACATGGTTAAGACACATTTTAAAAACACGTTAAATAATCCAGAGGAAAAACAAAAGAAATGAATGAACCTTAATATGACTGGGCTTTGATGAGAGGGTACCATCACTGATCAGGTTTTTATCCATTAATGTTTCCATACACATATTCAACTTTTCTTCATTATGACTCGAATTACAACCTGAAAAATAGTATGATTCAAATTGATTGAATTTAAATATGAGTGTAAAAATATTTTAATTTGATATTAAGCACACATAAAATCACACTGAAATCATCTTTAACTCAGCAGTAGGTAAAAGATGCTGAAAACAAACTATGGCTTAACATTTGTATGGACTGAATTTAATGATAATAAGGTTTATAAAAACTTCCATAATTTGCCATGAAGAATAAAAATACAACAGAATGATATTTTAGTGTAGTTTACACCAGTGAATTTTCTTTTAAAAACAGTAAGAAAAGCTAAACTTATAATTAAAAGTTGCCTTGTGTGCACAGCAATCAACAGGTTATAAAAATTGATCAATAAATCTAAAACTGCTATTATTTCATCAATAAAATAGCAGATATTAAAGAAAATCATTATTTTCTTTAATATCTGCTATTTTATTGATGAAAAATCAATATCAAAGACATTGAAATAATTATAACATGACTGCTACTTTGGTGTCATTGTTATTGTTAATAATAAATTGTACTAATTATAAATGCTGTTGATGTCATTAAACAGTTATGTGTAGAGCCAAACTGATGCCCAAAGGTAATAATAGTAATAGAGGCATGTGATGCAAGAAAGCAAGCATATGAGCTTAGGTAGCATCAGCCAAAAAAAAAAAAAAAAAAAAAAATTCACAAAACCATTACCTCTAAATGTTTGTCCAGTTCCTACTTGAATTTATTTAAGCTATCAATGACAGATGGAAGTTTGTTCCAGCAATTAACCGTCTGCTGGCTAAAGGCAAATTTCTGCACATCTATTCTACAACTCTTTCCTCAATTTGGATTTATGCCCCCTTAGGTTTGTAATCTGAGCAAGTGGAAGAATCCCATCAGAATTCAGCATGCTCAACCCATTCAAGGCCCGATACACCTCAATCAGATCACCATGCACGGCTGGAGACTAGGCAGGTGCCTAGTCTCCAGCCGCTGCAATTTGCAGAACTTAAGCCTCTCTTGGTAAGAGGATCCCTTTATTCCCCTCACCAATCTTGTTGCCATTTTCTGTACATGCTCAAGCAAATCTACATCCTTCCTAAAATGAGGCCTTTAGACCTGTACGCAGTACTCAAGGCGTGGCCTGACCATTGCCTTATACAAAGGGATAACCACCTCCTTTTCCCTGCTAGCAAAATTCCTGTATATCATTGACAAGACAGGCAAAAAAGTCCCAAGGAAAAACAAATGAATAAAAAGTAACTATCAAAGTAAACGATATGAGTGACTTCCATGGAGATGAGTTAATAGCATAACAACAAAATTTATATATATCAGCTGGAGATTTCATTTATAAGTACTGTAACCAAGAGCGAAAGCAAGCAGATTGTCTTCCCTAAACCTCTTTACTTACAGTCACAATATTACTTAAGCCATGATGGGAGAAATCCCAGGTGCCGTCTGACACGAACATACCTTATTACTTAAGCCATTACTTAGACTGGCATAGATTGCTAATCAGATATTTTCTTACTTTTCTGTATGACTGTTTGAGTGTTTTTCTTAGACAAACACAAATGGTTTAATTTATCATGATGATAAGCTAAAGTTGCACTTTTGGAATCTCTCTAGTGATATATAAAGCCAAATAATCTATGTAGAACCCTCAAATTCAAATCTGCAGCTAGCGATATTTTAACCATTCTTGGACTGCACCAATTAACATCAATTGATCCATGACTCTCCTGTCCTCCTCTTTGTTTTATTTATTTTTTCAATATTATTTTTGTTTGATTTTTTTTTTTGGGGGGGGGGAGTAGCTTGTCACCAACGTTGTTTAACATATATATCGAGGGTATGATATGTAAATGGAAAGAGGAAATTAATACAGGGATATATTTAAATACAAAGAATAGGATTAATACACTGTTATTTGCAGATGATTAAGTAATTATTCAAGATAGTAAAGATAATTTACAAAGAGCAGTATTTAAATTAAACCAAATAACAGAAGAATATAAAGTTAAAATATCAACAATGAAAACTAGAACAATGGCTTTTAAGGGAAAAAATACAGTGAGAACAAAAATAGTTATAGACAATAAAATATTAGAACAAGTAAAACATTTTAAATATCTAGGATGTGATATAACATATGATATCAAAGAAGATATGAACCAGAAATTGGCAAAATTTCAAAATATATGTGGAACAATAAAAAGAACTCTGGCTAAGAATTAGATAAAATACCAAACAAATATTAGAAAGGAATTAAAGATTTACTCAATTAATGAAAAAATTATAGAATATAGACAAAGATGGAAAGAACATGTAGAAAGAATGGAAGATAATAGATTCCCTAAATACATATAGAGCAAAAGGAAAAAGAGACAGAGGAAGACCCAAGAAAAGATGGGCAGACCTCTTCGAAATCGGAACAGGCAGATAGTCTAATCCGTGAAGTAAGATAAGATAAGATAGAGTTTTGTAGGTTACTACTTAACATATGTAAAACTGTTGTTTCATTTAAATATTGCAGCCACTATTTCCATATAGAGTGAGTGATAGGGAATTCAAATTTAAATTGTGGTAAATAGCTAGTTCTAACATAAAACTAGATTGCGTAATATGTATCACTGCATTTAGGAATCTATTAGATAGTGTAGCATTGATAATAAATAAAATAAATTTATTAATCTTATTAATTTTCATCGTTAATTTCAATATCATGCCCCAGACTAGAGCAGCAAAGAAACGGACACAAAGTAGGAGTGCTGTGGTTTGGGGGAGATCCGGGGGGGGGGGATTCTCCAATGTATCTTAGCCTAAAAAGAATGCTGCATGCACCCTATATGCATGAAATATGTTTAACTTCATGTGATAACATCCTTGGCTTAGACGACGTTAAAGGGGTTTAATATGAAAAGAATCCAAACATGTTTAACATTTTAAAGCATTTCTTTTTTTGCAGCTTGTTGTTCTTCTCGCTTGAATTGAACAAACAATCGAAGGTAGGTATGCTTGCTTCTTTGTTATTTGGCCACGTTTCTGAAAGTAGAAGTAAATTGAAATGTTGTGTGACTGCATCAGTCAGATCGTCACTGTGACCACACAAACTTTGACAATTTTAACATTAGAATGGAAAGGTCTTGTCATTTACTGATGAACTCGTATAAAGCATCTTGCATGACAAATAGAGGGTTACTCGACAACCTAGTAATTTCAGCTTGAAGTGCTAAAGTAGATGTAGAGTTTCTCAGTCCATGATAAAATTTCTTTTCTCCATTTGCAGCAATAATTTAATGATCACTGATATAGGTAACTCGAGATAACACAACATAAACTAGTTGTTGTTCGTGACATTTCTCGTATTCATAAACCACAGAATCGAAAGAATCTCCCTGAGATTTATGGATGGTAATAGCACAAGCCAGTATTAGGGGAAAACGATTTCATTTAGCCGAGTTCTTTCTGTTGTTATTTAATGAAACACTCATACGTCTTGCGATTGGCATGGCTTCTAAATTGATTTCTCTAGCCATAGCAAACAGAAGAGACTTCGTTCTAGCAGGTCCTTCTAAGTCGAAGCTGGTTGTTGCAATATACTCTGTCTAGCCGGCTCAGAAATCAATTGAAAATCCTCGGGTAATTCATTTGAACTCAAACCTTCTGGATAGAAATCTTCAGGAAGTTCTTGAATATAATTTTGTGATGTCAACGGTCCAGCTTCTTGATGAGAAGCCAATGTACAAAGTTGATGTTAATTAAAATCTTGAGAAGCAGATTTTATTAAACTCTGCATTTTTTTTTCATTCTCTATGTTTTTTGAACTTGTTCTTTTGTTGACATGGTGAAATCCATTTATAGACTAGTATGATGTTATAACCAAAAACTACTGCAAAAAGTTGTTTGTTGAAGTGATTGGTTTATTGTTGCATTCTTGAATCAAAGCCATTTAAGTTTTAAGCAATGAAATGGTCTTGTGTGAAAGAATATTCTTTAATAAAATCTGCAGATTTTATTAAAGTCTGCATTTTTTCATTCTCCATTTGTTTGAACTCAACCTTTTTGACACGAGAGGCTTCTTTGGTGGCTTCGAAGATTTTATTCTTGCATAATATTATTACTTGCTGCTTTACTGAATCAACAGCAGTAAATGAGTTAGCACTGTTAGTGCCATTTAGGAAGTGAAGTTATTTGAGTCATTTAAAATCTAACAGCCACCTAATAGGAAGTGACGTAATTTGCATAATTTAAAATCTAAACGGTCACCTTTCTTGGTAACCAATAAACTGTGTCATTTCCGTTACAAGAAAATTTTGTTACGATCAATTACATCATTTCCATTACAAGAAATTTTGTTAACAATCAATTTTACTCTAGTACCGCCATAGATTTTTTTCACATCAAAAAATGTGCAATTTGTGAAATGTTTGCAGAAATCTCTGGAACTGGACATGATCTACCCAAAGAGGACGACTGTATTGCTAGGTACAGAGAGTCACGAAATTAGGTGCCAACTCAACGTTCTGATGGGCACTTATGAGAGTTGGAAGAGTTGGGTAGATGCCCTGGGAAGTATTAAAATTGGGGACCCATCAAGCTCTCAGCTGCCCAACTCAATGCCACCAGTGCTCTCACTCTTGTGCATCAGGCAACACAGTGGCAATCTCCAAGGCAGAATATGCTGGTCCCACAGGAGTTAGTTATTGTCAGGGAAATGGGCAATATATATTGTATAAAAAGGATAGGAGGAATAGGACCAGGGTATGTCTGCCTGGGACAAAATTTCATGATGTTGTGGGAACACATATCTGTTAAGGGCACAAAGGGTGATACTGTTGTACAAGTTGGCACTAATGACAGTAAGAGAAGGAGATTTGCAGATTTACTTAAAAAGTACAGGTCAATGCTGAGAAAAAGTCACGAGTTCGGGTTAAATTTGAAAGTGTCTGCAATTCTGCCCAGATACGATAGGAGAGAGTATATGATGAGAGCTTTGTCAATGAATTTGGCCCTGGAGAGATTGTGCAAGACTTATGGGGTACAATTTTTCTCAGCGTGGTCTGTGCTTGCTAACAGGAGACTGCTTTTGCAGGGACGGGATACACTTAGAAAGGGCTGCAAGAATGTTTGCTGATGCTATCGAGGCAGCATTAGGTCGGTCAGAAAACTGCTAGCTTGGGGGGGGATTCACAGACTAAAAGGTTAATAGTAACTGCAGGCAGAGGTAAAAGTGATTCTTGCACTGCTTCTGTTAGAATGAGCAGCAGCCTGGGTGGGGGGTGCTTGGGTTTTCAGGGATTGGTGAGAGTCATCATGAAGCCAATAAATATATCGGCTGTGTTAGGGTAACTAATTATAACAATAAGAATAGGTGCATGGATACTTGCATGAACACTGCTGACGAGCTGACGAGGTTGATCTGCTGACGAGGATAGTAGGGGCCAGATGTGTTCAAAGCCACTAAGTGGATTTTTCTTATTTATTGATTTGAAATTATTGTTTTTCTAAAACTTTTGATTTAAATTTAGTACTATAGCATTATTTTGTGATTTTCTGATTAATTTGGTGTACTTATTCTTTACTCGGCCTTGCAATTGCATAAAAGTATCGGTAAGGGTATCCACATGTTACAAGTCGCAACTCCGCTGAACGAGAAGTTTTTTAGCCATATTTAGCTGCTTATTGAATATTTTTTACATCAAATTATTTTTTGTAAGTAGCTTATAGACCTAGTAAGGATCGTTAGTTTATTCTGAATTGAGACAGCGAGATTTGAAAGTTAATTACTACTTAAGTGTCCATAGATTTACCATTTGTAACTTCCCGCCTTTGTCTTTGTCATACGATCGTTATATACCGAACCTAGATAGCGTTAGTATAGTATAGGTTATAATATTTTCAGTGATCGCTAAAATCTATTAAACTTGTTGAACTTCGTTGGCATTTAAATTGTACTTTTAACTAAATACATATACCGACTTAGATTACAAATGTAATATAATTAATTAATACATAACTGATACGGAAGTTATATAAAGATAATTAATACTTGACACTAAAAAATATATATCCTGTTATAACTGTGTTGGGAGATAAGTTAGGGTTATAAACTGAAATTGAAATTTTATTTAAATTAAAAGAAATCATGACTCAGACCAGAGCAGCAAAACAAAAGGCTCAAGCTAATGGAAGTGCTGTGGCTCAGAGGAGAACTGAGGGGGGCAGTTGCCTTCTGAATCACAGCCTTTTAAAATGCACAGCTTGCATGATGTTTGTGGAGCATTCAAGTACGGAACATGATATTGCCATGGGGGATGTCTTTGTGTGTGCGCAATGAAAGGAGTGTATCGAAATCAGGCAACAACTCAGCGTTCTTATGGGCCTATATGAGAGCTTGAAGGACAGGGTGGATGCCCTCGAAGAAACTAAATTGAGGGGCCCATCAAGCTCTCAGCTGCCCACATCAACGCCAGAGCATGCACTTGGTCATCGCGCAACACAGCGGCAACCCCAAAGGCAGAATGCGCTGGTCCCAAAGGAACTAGTAGTTGTTGGTGACTCTACTGTCAGGGAAACGGGGAACATCCTTTGTAAAAAGGATAGGTGGAACAGGACCAGGGTATGTCTGCCAGGGGCAAAGGTTGATGACGTTGTAGAGCAGATATCATCTCTTAAGGGCACAAAAGGTGATATAGTTGTACACATTGGCACTAATGATATCAAGAGTAGGAGACCAGCAGAATTGCTTAACAAGTACAGGTCACTGTTGAAAAAAAGCCGTGAAATAGGGTTGAATTTGAAAGTGTCTGCAATTCTGCCCAGACACGATAAGAGGGAGTGTAGGATGAGAGCCTTGTCGATCAATTCGGCCCTGGAAAGACTGTGAAAGGCTCAAGGGGTAGAATTTTTTTCAGCCTGGACTGTACTTGTTAACAGGAGAGATTGCTTCTACAGGGATGGGATACACTTAAATAGAAAGGGTGCAAGAATTTTTGCTGATGCTCTCGAGGCAGAGTTAGGTGGGTCGGAAAACTGCTAGTTGGGGGGGATACAAGGACTAATAGATTAACAGTAGCCACTGGCAGAGGTGGAAGTGATTCTTGCACTGCTTCTATTGAAATGAGCAGAAGCCTGAAAAACAAGATGCAGGATATTTCAGAGATTGCTGGGAGTGAGTCATTGCGGTACAAGTAAACACACGGGTTCTGTTAGGGTAGCTAAGAATAGAAATAGGTGCACGTATACTTGCGTGTACACTAATGCTAGGAGTTTAGTAAATAAATTTGATGAATTTGAGGTATTGCTCAAAACATCAAAGGCAGATATTGTTGGGATATCAGAGACGTGGTGTCACACAGATATAAGGAATGCAGAACTGGAATTTGGGGAGTACAACGTCTACAGAAAGGATAGACTGGATAGGAAGGGAGGAGGGGTTATGCTAGCTAAGAAATACATAAAATCCAAGGAAGTGAAGCCAGCGGACATTGCTGGACAGTGCAGTGTCGAGTCAGTTTGGTGTGACATAAGCATTGGGAGATCAAAATTGAGAGTAGGAGTGTGCTATAGGCCTAATGACTCTGATGAGTATAATAAGAAACTGTACAGGGAAATAGAGTGGGCCAGTAAATCAGAGGGTCTTATAATGGGAGATTTTAATTTCCCAGATATTGACTGGAATTTGGGAGCTGGTCACTCACACACTAGCAAGGCTTTTGTGGATTTATCGGATGATTGTTTTCTACATCAGCATGTTCGGGAGGCAACTAGAGGGAGGAATACTCTTGATTTGATTATCAGCAGTGATTCTTCATGCATTAAGAATCTGAAGATAAATGAACCACTAGGTGGTAGTGATCACAGTGTGCTGAAGTGGGATTTACTCAAAGAGGTAACTACCATTACGGGTAAAGGGAAGGGTTATTGCTTTTGTAAAGGCAACTACGATGGACTGAGACAGTATTTAAATTCTATACAGTGGGACCAACTGATGATGTTACCAATAGCAAATGCAAAATGGGAAGCATTCACACAACTTATCTTGGAAGCTACTAGGCTTTACATACCAACTAAGAAATATTGTTCAAGGTTTAGGCCTAAATGGATGTCAGATGAACTAATGAGGCATATGGCAGAGAAGAAACATGCATGGGATACATACAAATTAACACATGACACAGAAGCCTATGATAGATACAAGTTGATCTGTAACCAAGTTACAAAAGGAGGTTAGGCAGGCAAAGGCAGATTACGAGAAATCTCTGGCAAGGGATGCAAAGAAAAACAGCAAAGAGTTCTTTACTTATGTAAACTCTAGAAGGAAGGGGATGAATCAGGGGATTAAGGAAGGGATGGATGGGATCTATTCAGTTATATTAAAGGAGGCAGCAGAGGAAGTAAGCAAACCCTTAGCCATAATTATGAGAGCTTCCTTGGACTCAGGGGAGGTACCCACAGACTGGAGATGTGCAAATGTGACCCCAATTCACAAAGGAGGATCAAAGGCTGACACAAGTAATTATAGACCTGTGAGTTTAACTTCTGTTCCAGGAAAATTAATGGAGGCACTAGTTAAAGAAGCACTGCAGGATCATTTAGACAAGACTTCAGTTATAGCTCGGACATAGCATGGTTTTGTTAAGGGGAAGTCTTGCCTGACCAATTTGTTTGGATACTATGATGCAGTCACAAAGGAACTGGATGCAGGGAATAACTTTGATATTATATACTTGGATCCTAGAAAGGCTTTTGATACTGTTGCACATGAAAGACTGCTGCACAAATTGGAGCAGTGTGACATTGGAGGCAAATTGCTGCTGTGGATAAAGGGGTGGCTGAGGGGGAGAAGACAGAGAGTGGTAATCAATGGACACTGCTCATCATGGATGAATTTTATTAGTGGAGTCCCTCAGGGCTCAGTGTTGGGTCCATTATTGTTTTCTGTATTTATAAATGATATTGATGATGGTATATCAAGCTTAATGTCGAAGTTTGCAGACGATACAAAGGTAGGCAGGGTTGTCAAGGACACTACTGACACTATGCTGCTGCAACAGTATCTGGAAAGGTTGAGCAGATGGGCTGAGAGGTGGCAAATGAAGTTTAACATTGACATATGTAAAGTACTACACATGGGAAACAGCAACCCCAGACCAATGTATCAACTCTGTGGTACTACACTGACAGTGGTAGAGAATGAAAGGGACCTGGGGGTGGTTGTTCAGGCAGATATGAAGTTCTCTGAGCAGTGCAGACGGGCTGCAAGAGTAGCTCATGGTGTATTGTCAATGATATATAGGAATTTTTCTAGCAGGGATAAGGAGGTGATTATTCACTTGTATAAGGCAATGGTCAGGCCACACCTAGAGTACTGTATACAGGTCTGGAGGCCTCATTTCAAGAAGGATGTAGAGATACTGGAACGAGTACAGAGAAGGGCAACAAGATTAGTGAATGGAACAAAGGGGTGCTCTTACGAAGAAAGGCTTAAGTTTTGCAAATTACAGTGTCTGGAGACTAGGCACCAGCGAGGTGATCTGATAGAGGTGTATAAAGCCTTGAATGGTTTGAGCATGCTCAATGCTGATGGGATTCTTCCTCTCGCTCAGAATAATCACCTGAGAGGGCATAAATTCAAATTGAGGAAAGACAGATGTAGGATAGACGTGCGGAAATTTGCCTTTAGCCAGCGGGTGGTTGGTTGGTGGAACAGACTTCCATCTCTTGTCGTGGAAGTTGATAGCCTAAATAAGTTTAAGGCTCAGCTGGACAGGTATTTCGAACGATCAGAGGGGTGAAGTGGAAGTGGTTTTTTTTTTTTTTTTTTTTTTGGCTGATGCTGCATAAGCTTGCTTTCTTGCATCAAATGCCTCTACTAATGCTAATGCTAATGCTAAAAGTATAGCAAATAAATTCAGTGATCTGAAGTGTTGGTCAAGACATCAAAGCCAGATATTGTTGGGATATCAGAGACATGGTGTCACACAGATATAAGCAGGGCAGAATTTGAATTTGAGGAGTAGAATATATACAGAAACGATAAACAGGATAGGCATGGGGAGAGGTTATGCTGTTAATTAAGAAAAACATAAATTGTAAGGAAGTGCATCCAATTAGCATAGATGGACAGCGCAAGGTTCAATCAGTTTGGTGTGACATAAGCACTAGGAAAGAAAAAATGAGAGTAGGAGCGTGCTAAGGCCTAATGAGTACAATGAGCAATTGTACAGAGAACTAGAATGGGCCAGTAAATCAGTTTGTGTTATAATGGGGGATTTTAACTTCCCAGATATTGACTGGAACTTGTGGATTCATCACTCGCACACAAGCAACACATTTGTGGATTTATTGGATGATCGTTTTCTGCAGCAGCATGTTCAAAAAGAAAACAGAGAGGGTAATACTCTTGATCTGGTTATCAGCATTGATTATTCGTGTATGAAGAATTTGCAGATAAAAGAATCACTAAGTGGCAGTGATCACAGTGTATTGATGTGGGATTTACTTAAAGATATAATTACAATCAGGGGTAAAAGGAACGGTTTTTGCTTGCATAAAGGTGATTACAGTGGTCTCAGACAGTTTTTAAATTCTATACAGTGGGACCAATTGATGTTGTCACCAATAGCAAATTCTAAATGTGAAGCATTCAAAGAATTAATTGTGGAAGCTACTAGGCTTTTCATACCGATTAAGAAATATTGTTCAAGGTTTAGGCCTAAACAGATGTCAGAGGAACTAATCAAACTCGTGGCAGAGAAGAAAAATGCATGGGATGCATATAAATTATCAGATGACACAGAAGCCTATGGCAGATATAAGCTAGTCTGTACTCAAGTCACAAAGGAGGTTAGGCAAATGAAGGTAGATTATGAGAAATATTTGGAAAAAAATGCTAAGAAAAACAGCTATGACATCTTTACTTATATAAACTCTAGAAGAAAGAGGATGAATCAGATTGGTCCATTTGATATCGATGGTTCGACTGAATGATCCTGCTCAGATAGCTGATAATCTGAATGAGTATTTTGCATCTACATTCACACATGAGTTATTAAGGGAGGAAAATGCCAGAAGTTTATCTCGTAACTGTTACAGGGAGCTTAATAATTTTATAATAACTGAAAGCAAAGTGGAGGAGAAATTGTTGAAGTTAAATATAAGAAAGGCACCTGGGGTGGATGGGATCTATCCAGTTATTTTAAAGGAGGCAGCAAAGGAAAGTAAGTAAACCCTTAGCCATAATGATCACTCAGGGGAAGTCCTCATGGACTGGAGATCTGCAAATGTATCCCCAGTTCACAAAGGGAAATTAGATCTCCCTAAGGGTGACATGAGTAATTACAAACCAGTTAGTTTAACTTCTGTTCTGGGGAAAATAATGGAGTTATTGGTTAAAGAAGCATTGCAGGATCATCTAGACAAGACTGCAGAAATAATTGATGCACAGCATGGATTTGTTAAGGGAAAGTCTTGTCTGACAAATTTGATTGGATACAATGATGTGGTTACAAAGGAACTGGATGGAAAAAAAGTTTGATATCATATATTGGATTTCAGGAAAGCTTTTAACGCTGTTGCACTTGGAAGACCACTGTACAAATTGGAGCAGTATGGTATTAAGTGTAAGTTGCTACAATGGATAAAAGGGTGGTTAAGTGGGAGAAGATAGCAAGTGGTAATTATAATTATTAGTAGTATTAGCTATATTGTGCGAGGAAGCTTGAGGCTTATGCTGCATGAGCCAAAAAAAAAATTTCCGAGTTACCCTGAGAGAGAGAAAGATATTCAAAAGTAGAAGGGAATAACAAAGAAAGAGAAGAATGATGATAATATCAATGGACACTGTTCTTTTGGACTAATGTTATTAGTGAGTACCCCAGGGGCCCAATGTTGTTTTATATATTGATTAAGTTATATCAGGCTTAATGTCAAAGTTTTCAGATGATAGAAAGATTGGCAGGGTTGTTAATGACAGTAATGGCAGTGTGCTACTGCTGCAGGATCTAGAAAATTTGGGCAGATGGGCTGAGAAGTGGCAACTGAAGTTTAACATTGACAAATGCAAAGTACTGCATATGGTTAGAAGTAACCCCAGAGAAACGTACCAACTGTGTGGTACTATGATTAAGGTTGTAGAAAACGAAAAAGATCTGGGAGTAATTGTGCAGTCAGATATGAAGTTTTCTGAGCAATTTAGACAGGCTGCCAGAGCAGGTCATAGGGTATTGTCAATGATATACAGGAATTTTGCTAGGGAAAAGGAGGTGATTGTCTCTCTGTATAAGGCAATGGTCAGGCCATGCCTTGAGTACTGCGTACAGGTCTGGAGCCTTCATTTTAGGAAGGATGTGGAGTTGCCTGAGCATGTACAGAGAAGGGCAACAAGATTGGCGAGGGGAACGAAGGGGTCCTCTTACCAAAAAAGACTTAAATTTTGCAAATTTTAGCAGCTGGAGACCAGACATCTGTGAGATGATCTGATTGAGGTGTATAAGGCCTTGAATAGGTTGAGCAAGCTGAATTTTGATGGGACTTTTCTGCATGCTCAGTTTACGAACCTGAAGGGGCATAAATTCAAATTGCAGAAAGACAGTTGTAGAATAGATGTGCGGAAATTTGCCTTTAGCCATTGGGTAGTTAATTGCTGGAACAAACTTCTGTTGTTGTGGAATTTGATAGCTTAAATAAATTCAAGGAGGAAGTGGACAAACTGTTAGAGGGAATGGATATGTGAAATTGTTTTTTTTTTTTGGTTGATGCTACATAAACTCATACACTTGCTTTTCTGCATCACATGCCTCCATTACTACTACTACTACTAATAGGAGAGTTATGTTGTAAGCAATTAGAATATGTAGCATGTTTTGTTTACATTTGGTATTGTATAAGAAACATTATTCATTTATATATATTAATAATATAGCAATATATTATTAATATTAATAATACATATTTGCATCCAGAAGTGAAAATATATATTACTAAATTTATAATTAAACTAAGCAATTATTAAATAATGCAATAGTGATTGGTTTCAATTGAAATTGCAAAGATTTAGGCGGTAAACTGTTTAGTGCACATATATATATACAGGTAGTTCTCGCTTTACAAGTTCCCTGGTGTACAAGTTTTTTTTTTTCAAGTATCAAGTATCAACAAAATCAAAAATATGAATATTAATTTCAAAAAATGAATGTTAAACATTCGTAAATACCACATTTCAAACCACGCATGCAGCTATATAATACAGTGTACCCGCTTTACGATATTAATCCATTACCATGGTATTGTGAAAATATCGTAATGTGAACCCAATAATACATTATTTTTCGGTAATTCATTCCACGACCTCGGAAGTTCAAACTTTTACTATATAACTCCCTAAAAGGTCGTTTTTATAGTGTAAATTGTATTAGTTACCATTCAAATCATTAAATATGCTATACTTTCATTGTTATCATATGTTATAAGAATAATTTTGAATGGCTTTGTGATATTTTTCTAAAGCACATTTCTGGAAGTCATGACCACAAAACAGTAAAACAATTTGCACTTTCCGTTTTATTGGGCTTTTCTGTTACTGCAAGTAATTATAAAGGAGTAGTAAACTTGATGTTATTGCATTTTTAAAAATACTGATAGCTGGAATTGTGTGGGTTTTTAAGTTATGGTGAAACGTGTTTGCCCTTTACTGAAATCTTCAATCGTATAAAAAACATAAATAAATTTTCAGAATCTTCTCTTCATTCCTTTTTTTTTAAGCTTCATAAACTTGTTACTCCGTGCAAATCGTGTTAGTTGCAATTTGTGCATTCTATTAAAAAATGTTTATGCATGCTCTTGAAATTTATAAAGAAAAGAGAAGATTATCTTGGAAATAAATGCCTCTTGAAGCATTTCTGAAGAAGATGACTCCTTGTGCAACAAACCAACAAGTGCCGAACCAATAATGAGTGATCAACGAGTGTGCATTTAGTCAATGATGATGATGATGAAGAACATTTGTTTTTCATCATCATTATCATTCTTTAACATTTGTAAGTCATAAATAATTTCTCTATTATTATAATTTGCTTGATTTTACAGGCTATATTTTCATTTATTCGGATAAATCAATCATTGTTTAAACATAAACTAATTAGTTAACTAATTTCATTGTTGATAACATAACTCCTATTTTTAACATTATGTCTATGGGAAATAAATTCCTGCTGCTTTACGAGTTTTCGCTTTACAAGCACGTACTAGAAACGAATTAATTCATAAAGTCAAGAACTACCTGTGTGTGTGTGTGTGTGTGTGTGTGTGTGTGTGTGTGTGTGTGTGTGTGTGTGTGTGTGTTTGTGCGCATGCGTGCGTGCCTGTGTGTGTGTGTGCATGCCTGTGTGCGTGTGTGCGTGCCTGTGTGTGTGTGTGTGTGCGCGTGCCTGTGTGTGTGTGTGTGCGTGCCTGTGTGTGTGCGCACGCGCGCGCATGTATTCATGTCTTATTTTTTAAGCACAAATGACTGCATATATATGAATGAGCAATTGTGTTTTATAAATACAGCATTAGGAGTCAGGGTTTTGGGAAAGGTGATAAGAATTAGTTAACGTAAACTGAGAAACAGGAAAGAAATCTTAATCACTCGAGTATAAATTTAATCCAAGTGGGGGGATGATAACAAAACCACATTGAGTAAAATCAACGCTGGATTATTGCAAATGAAATAAAGTTAATATTGCCTTTAGATCTAACATATTAAGCTTGAACAAATGTTACGGCTGCTGAACACTACATTAAGGCAATAAAAAAATAAATATGCAGGGGCAATTCCAAAAAAAATTAATTATTTATTTTTTTAAATTAATGTGTTATGTAGAATTAATTAATGTATTAATTATTTCTTTAATGTGTTATGTAGAATTAGTGGCCGAGCTGCAACAGCATTCCATTTGAAAATAATTTTTTGAAAACAATGGCTCTGCTTGAGTTGGTAGAGGGGGACAAGTATTCAAGTATTTGTGTTTGTTAGGCGGGATCCAGGGTTTCCCCTATACACCGCAGTGTACTCTAAAAGCATATCGCTGAGCCGGCAGAAAAAAAAAAAAAAAAAAAAACTTTTCAAGGAAAGAACAACTAATAAAATGTTTGAACCCGTTACTGTGTGTAAGTGTGTGTTCTGTTGTATGTTGTGTGCCGGCTCCTGGCATTTCGCAGTCTGGGGGCAGAAGCAATTTCCTTCTACCCCCAGACTCCCGTCCCTAGCCACGTGGAGGCAGCCAGGAACAACTATACTTCATACTGATGCAAAACATCAAGAATAAATGGGAAGGACTTAGTAGGAAAATAGTTAGAAGAAAGAAACGGATGAAATAGGTTAAAAAGGAAACAGAAGAGGAAAAAAGAATTTCCTCAACACTAGTGGCAAATAATTAAAAACATTTCAACAAATATTGCTTTAAAACTCTTACTATTACAAAATATTATTTATATTTTGTTATATAAAATCTTCCAATTGAAAGCAAAAATAAGTAAGTATATTCAACTACAGTTAAGTTAAATTTGATTCAATAACACCAATTAACTTATTACAACAAAATTCAGCAACTATTGGAACAACACTTAAGTAAATAATTACATTTACCATTTAACTTAATGAATCAACCACCAGCCTGAATGGGGCTGAAATTTACAAAATCTCAATTTCTGAGAAGAGATATACATATATACAAAACTAGAAAACAAACACAGAACAGACTCAGAAACCCAAAAACAAAACCAGGTAATAACTGTAAGTTACAATATAATACAAAAGTTCTAGAAGAGTTAAAACTTTGTTACATATTTACATTTAACTACGAGCTAAGACATCTCATTTACAACAGAAGTACAAGAAGAAAGACTCCACCCCAACCAGGGCAAAACAAAAACTGTGCATTATTATACCTAAAACACAAGAGTTAGATTCCTAATGGTGTCGATGTTATCTAAGAACTATCTGACATTAAGATTTTCCGACGTTTGAAAACCTTATCCGCAAAAGTTGAAAAAGCCCCAAACAATTCCAAAGAGGAAACCAAAAGAGGAAACTCAGAAACATCAAACACGTTTGTTATTAATTGAAAAGGAAGCCATAAATCAACATATAAAGGACAGTCTAATATTATGTGTGGAACTGTTTCCAATTCACCACACAAACAGTTTGGAGAGTTAGCAAGACCGAAATCAAAAAGCTTAAAATTAATGCTACCGTGCCCAGAAAAAAGAAAGGTGAGATATAGACCTGGCGTAAACCAGGGAAAGTTATCCCTAGTAAAAATTTCTACTGTAGGTTTAAAACTATAAGTTACTCTTCCTTTTGTATTAAGATTCCAATCCTGTTGCCAGGAATCTTTAAAGAGTGCTGTCAACCTTTTACATTCCTCCTTATAGGTAAGATCCAAATTGTTAGAATACTGGTTCAATTGGACAAGAATACCTCGACTTTTATGGAACATAAGAAAATTTTGAATAACCTCATATTGAATTGGTAATTTCCCAGTTAAAACTAACAGGGCTGGGGTAGAAATGGTTCTGCAAGCACGTGATGTTGCTAAAAGGAAAAAACGTTGCGCTTGTATAAGATACTTTGCAACCATAGTTGTAGTACATTTACGGCCCCAAGCACCAGCAGCATAGACAATAATCGGGATAAAGATGCATCTGTAATATGTTCGAAGCACACTGGATTTTAAACCAGAAGTACATCTTGCTATATGAAGTATTTTGCCAGTGAGGATTTTAATTTTCTTTAGCAAGTATTTCGCATGCTGGACGAAATTTAGCTTATTATCCAGCATGACTCCTAAATATTTGAAAGAAGTTACAAGGCCAATAGAATTATCATTAAGTTTTACGGTTGGTGGTCTGTTAACAGCTAGCCGCCCCTTCAACAGCATCTGCTTTGTCTTTGAGACTGAGACCTCGAGCTTATGCAGTTGGCACCAGCAGTCAAGATCAAGGAGTGCCTCATTGGCACGTTCCTCCAATTCCAACCTGGAATTACCAAGGATGAGAACGACCAAATCATCGGCGTAAGCAACTTTATGTGTATATGGTAGATTTTGAGTGAGCCACCCATCCAGAACAACGGACCAACAAATTGGTCCCAGAACAGAGCCCTGGGGGCAGCCACGAGTAACCTGTCTCTTTACAACTTCAAAGCCAGAGGAGACAACAATGTTACGGTTTGAGAAATAACTTGATATTAACCTGTATAAAGGAATGGAAACCTCGGCCTCCCGAAACCTCGCGAGAACACTTTGCCACCATAAGGTGTCAAAGGCCCCCTTGAAGTCTACAAAGAGACCAAGGACATATTTGCTATTAGAGGCAGCTGTCAAATCAAGGGTGGCATTAATGGCATCCACCGTTGAGTACCCTTTCCGAAAGCCAAATTGATTACGTGCCGAAAGAGAATGATTGTTATAATAAATCTGAAAACGAAGTGAGATTAATTTTTCTAGTACTTTGCTTAAAGCAGGAAGTAAAGCAATAGGCCTATATGAAGTAACCATATTTGCCGGTTTGTCTTGATGTTTTAATAATATTTTCAAATTTGCTACCTTCCAAGAATCAGGAAAACAACCACCAGCCAAACAAGAATTCAATAAGTCACTAATGCAAGTCGGGCAAAGCTTCCAGATTCGCTTCAGTATGGACACCTCCATCAAGTCCAGACCGGGACATTTGCCCGAATTAAGTGAACTGATGGAGTTGTCGATTTCAAAAATGGAAAAAGGTTCCTCAACACTTGAAGCAGAGTAACAAAGATGATTCAATCTTAAGGAAGTCTGCAAAGGACTCTCAGGAACGGTGATATCATCCTTTATTATTTCTTGTAAAATGAGAGTGATGGATTCCTTCCAAGAAAGAGTTTCCGTGAGATCTGGTTTTAGGATTGAAGAATGGATCAGACCAGGGTGAATCTTCTCAGTAACCAGTTTGAACACAAAACCCCAAGGGTCAGAATTTAAGTTTTTTGAAATTAGATCATCCCAAGCTTTTCTCTTACATTTATATATAGTATTGAAATAAGTTCTCCTTGATGTTTTATACTGTTCGTAAAAAGTCTGTATTTCCGCCTGGGGTCTGTGTGAACGCTTAGCCCTTTGAAATTTTCGCCTTGCAGAGCTAAAAGCTTTTCTCAGGTTCGAGAGCTCAGACGTCCACCAAGGGACGGAAGAAGGGGAACGAGAACATTTCTGCAATGTAGAGTCACAAACAAAAGAGAATAACTTCATAAATTCTTCAAGATGGGAATTAGTGTCCAGAGAATTCAGAAAAGCAATACAGGTAGGAGTAAAAGTATCCAAAAATTTTGCATCAAAAAGTGACCAATCTATATTAACTGTTCTATATCTGGGAAAATCAGCTGTGTGTCTGGAAGGGCCCAAGGAAACGTAGGGACAGATACCATTATAAAAAACTTGCTTTTTGTACTGTAAAATCACTATATGAATCCAGTGACATTCATTGACGGACAGACAGAAGACAGCTTATCTAGCCTACATTTAACAATTTAAAAATTTGTACACAAAAATTGATTGCTTCGTCCTGAAAAATATAGTAGCACACAAGCAAACTGTTATTCTTTGTATTTCTTTCCATCCATGTGATCCTCTTACATCACAAATTTTAAAGAACTACTTTCCAACACAGAATGGTGAAGTGATCAGCTGACTATCATTAATATTCAGTGATGCTCCTGTCTTCAAAAGAAGATTGTACTGCTGCTACTTGTAAACTCACCAGAATGACTATTCCAAGGTTATTCTCCACAACAGTATAGTGGTTTTGCCACTTGTCACTCAAATATTTGGGTTCAATTCCCATTCGACAACTGGGGGGAATTTCTAGTCATCTTCAACTGAGACTGTAGTTAGCTGATCTCAGGCAGATGAAGTACAGTCTTCCTGTGACTCATTCCAGGTTTTTCAGCCAGCACTACATGCAGATCATTAGCAGTACTTAGTTCCATGCATGACCTGAAGGAGATGTGGGAGAGGGGATACTGGAAACTTTGCTCTGGAGACTAAACATGGGTTTCACCACTTCAAGCCTCCAATATAAGCAAAGTATATTGCACCACTTGATGAGAGTCATCTACCATCTAGTTGTCAGTATTGGTATTATATTATATTAGAACTAGTAGTGCATGGGTAGAAACACAAGTTTCCCCACGTCAGGTCTCCAATAAGCAAAGTGGTGGTATTGCACTGATTGATGAGAGTCATCTACCACCTAGTGCTTGGCGGTAAGATGACTAGTAAGTATTAGTATTATATTATAGTATTATATTATTAGTGTTATTTTATATTAGTATTAGTAGTACCATACACGGGTTGAAGGAGATGGGGGAGCTAGAGACTAAAGACTGTGTGCTAGATGAGAGTCATCTGGCACACAGAGTTTGGTGGTATTCGACTAGTAAGTACATGTGTGTGTGTGTGTGTGTGTGTGTGTACTGTGTCAGGGTGGTTCCTAGGCAAAAGCCCATCTCCACCTAAATAGTTTTACAACAGAAAATCTGTAAATTGGACCTGAAAAATAAAAAGATAGCTAAGAAATAAGAAGAGTAAAACCTAATTTTGAAAAGAGAGGGAGAAAATTACATTAAGTTCATATACTAAATCTAGTGCATAATAAATAGATTTTTGTATAGGAAAGAATGAAAGTATATATACGAGAGATATGTTTGTGAGTGTAGTATGTTGTTTATGTCAGGTCACTTTGCCATCAGAAAGCAGCTGGACTTTTCAACTACAATCTGATGCCCGTCCCCGGCGCGAGGAGCCGGACCTGCTACTATATTAAAAGCTGGAGCGCCAAAGCGCAATTCAACACTCAACAGAGAAAGTGCAATACTGTTGAGTGCCAGCTGTCCAGACTTGGGCCACCCAAACCCAAGAACTGAACAAAAAAAAAAAAAAAAAAAAACAACCACTAGAGTGGTACATGCCGAGGAACCCCAGACCCGACCAAAGGCTTCCAGGTCTGAAGTTCCCAAGCCCAGATGCAATCATTGAAGATTCTGGTTGTATACGGCCAGTTCAATGTCTGAAAAGTTTCTTATTATACATCTTCTGGAAAACACAGTATTTGCGAACACCTGTAAGGCCTGAAAGTTGTCAACTCCTTGCACCAATGTATGCACATTATCTTCATCAAAATTAGATATTTGTTCTTTCAAAAGATGCCTTTCTACTTTATAGTAAGGACAAGAAAATAGTATGTGTTGCCAAGTCTCTACCGCTCCACAAGAACACCATGGATCTGGCTCCAATCCTCTAGAGTGCAATTTATCCCGGATCAAACCGTGTCCTGTCAGCAGAAAACTGGTATACATAGTGGGGCAAAACCACGACGACACTTGCTTAGAGATAGCAAAATCTGCCACTGGAATAATCTTTCTAGTTATCGCTCCCACCTCGGAAGAACTCCATCTGGCTCTCCATATTCCAACCAAACCAGTCCAAATACGAAGTTTCTCCTCCTTAACTGTAGCCATCAGATTTAAAGACAACCCTAGATATTGGGCAGGAATACCCTTCCTCATCGCGTACATCATTCCTCGGTATACCACGTATAAATCCAGAGGTAACAAGCCAGCTATCACTTGTAGCGCAGCCGTAGACACAGTCCTTGGCGCATTCAAATAGGTCAGCATCATTGATCGCTGCAGCGACATTAACTTACGTTGAGTCCTGATCTTAAGCACAGCCTCCAGCCACACGCCAGCAGCATAGGCGATAACTGGTAGAAAGATCGTTTTGTAATACAAACTCATAGTTGTTTTGCTGAGTCCCCACTCTCGCCTAGAAATTCTTATAACTGAACATATAAACTTCTTTATTTTATCGTTAAGATGTGAAACGTGCAGGTGAAAACCCATCCTGTCGTCCATAATAACTCCTAAATACTTGATATTAGACACAAAGGGAATTTGTTTCCCATCCAACACAACTCTGGGTGGGCGGCGATAATCAAAATGGTTTTTGAACACCATGAATTTGGTTTTAGTAGATGAAATTTTCAATCTGTTCAATGTAGCCCAATTAGAGAGATCCTCCAGGACTTCCTGTATTCTGTGCTCCAGCACGGTTCTAGACCCACCTGGGACCCCCACAATCAAATCGTCAGCATATGCCACTTGTATGCAATTTATAGCTTGAGACTTATTTAACCACTGGTCCAGAACGGCATTCCAAAATATTGGACCCAAAACGGATCCCTGTGGACATCCACGACCTACATATTTACTAAACATCAAGTGCCCTGCACATACTTTCACCAGTCTGTCACTAAAGTATGAACGTATAACTCCATATAGGTTACTATCACAATCAGACCTTCTCAAAACATTCAAAATGCTCTCCCACCACACAGTGTCAAAAGTACCCTCAAAATCTACAAAGACTACCAAAACATACTTCTCAGGAGAAGACTTCACATAATTAATCAATTTCTGTATCGCCTCCTCGGTTGAATGACCCTTCTTAAAGCCAAACTGAAAATCCGACATAGCATGACCGGCAGTCAAAACCTCAATTATTCTAGGAAGCAATAACCTTTCAAACAGCTTACCCAAGTTAGACAGAAGCGAAATCGGTCTGTAAGCTCGAGGACTCCCACGAGACTTTCCCGGCTTATGTAAAATCTTGAGAAGAGCCACCTTCCACGATCTAGGGAATACTCGCTCCAACAAACATTTATTAAACATATTTAACAAAACATCTGGACAAATCTCAAAAAACTTCAATAGTATTTTGTTTTCAATCAAATCCAATCCTGGACATTTTTTAGTGTTCAACCTCTCAATAGCTATACCAAGCTCCAACCTCGAAAACAAACCTATCTCCGACGAGCCGACATATTCCAAGTTATTTCGACGTACAGTAAACCCCCGCTATTCATGGTATCTGTATTCGCGGTTGCTGATTTAATATAAAATGAAAGCTAAAAAAATGTGAATTTTAAATTGCCGTGAACATTTTCTGCCATAAAAAAACATGGGCGTGGCTAAAATCATCTTTCCCATTCAAAACAGCGCTCAGTTGGTGGGGGGAGGGGTGACAAAATCGCGAGTGTGGATGTTTCTCGCTAATCCTTGTTCAGTTATGTGCTATGCACTTGTCATGGAAGGTTTCGTCGTTTCCTTTTAATTTATATGCTTATAAATTGAATAAATTTATAAATTGATATGCTTACAAAAGTGAAAAATCTACCGTATTACAGTGTGATAGTGTAAACAGACTTTTTTGCGTGTATTAACGGTATAAAGTGACTTTATTGTGGACAAATTCTTTTCTAACCCCTACAAAAATATGGCTACGAATAACAAGGGAATTGTGAAAAGATCAAAGGTGATGACATTAGCGAGTAAAATTCAGTTATTAGACAAAATTTCTAATGGTGAAAGTGCCTCATCAGTGGCAAAACATTATAAAATCAATAAGTCAATGGTACGATCAATCAAGAAATCAGAAGAAAAAATCCACAGTAGTGTTCGTGAAAACGCGCTAATTGCTTCAAAAATTTGCTCTGTAACTCGTGATGTTAAATTAGAAAAAATGGAAACAGCTTTAAATCTGTGAATAGAAGACCGAACTCAAAATAAAATTCCCTTAAGTTCACTCATCATTCGTGAAAAGGCAAAACACCTTTATCAACACTTTAGTGAAACTGGTGATAGCACTGGCAGGATAAGTTTTTTAGCTAGTAAAGGCACTGGATTGAAATATTTGTTTGAAATTTCTAATAATATTACATTTAATATTAAATTGTTTCTTATTTTCATTCGATGCCTTATGCTTGCATTTCACTACGTACATAGTCATATTATGAAGGTACATAAAATACATACACAGACAAAATTTTAGACTAGTTTTTCTTATATATTTCATACTTTGGAACGGAACCCCTTTATTACTATGGGAGCCATAACTCAGTATTCGCGACATTTCTCAGGAACGTAACCCTTGCGAATAGCGGGGGTTTACTGTATTAGTATTATTATTATAGCAATGTATTATTAGTGTTATTTTATATTATTATTATTATTATTATTATTATTAGCTATATGGTGCAAGGAAGACTAAGGCTTATGCTGCACCAGCCAAAAAAAAAAAAAAAATTCCCCGATTACCCTGAGAGTTTGTTTGTTTGTTATTTGGTTTTTAGGAGCATTAGCAACTAAGGCCATATTGCTCCAGGATATGCGGTGGTCATTCCCTGACCTTTCCGCATCCTCCGTATTTGGTGTTGACGGGCTTGAACCCCGGTCTAATCAAGAAGCGTGTGCTACGCACTGCTGCTCCTTCCCACCTGGCTACGGAGGTGCCCCCCCCCCGAGAGAGAGAGAGAGAGAGAGAGCGAAAGGTAGAAGGGAATCACCAAGAAAGAGAAGGATGATGATATCCAGCTCAGGATCCTGGGGGTGCCAAGCCCAAACTCACCAGATGTGAGCCCCTGGGGTGAAATATATTAGTAGAACTAAATAGTATTAGTACTAGTAGTACTATGCATGGGTTTAAGGAGATGGAGGGAGGTTTGCTGGAAACTTCGCATGGATTTCAGCACTTCAAGCCTTTGATACGCAAAGTGGTGGTATTGCAGTGGTTGATGAGAGCCTAGCCTAGTGTTAGTATTATACTAGTAAGTATTAGTATTAGTGTTATATTTATATTTATATTATATTATATTTGTTATAGGTAGTGGTGCTGGATAGTATTAAAATTTAAGGTAGGAATTATTCTTCCTTCTTATTTCACATGTTAATGGAATCTTTATATCATTTCTAAAATCTGTTTTATCCATTTTTACATTAGTCTCTTACAATTATGATTAATTAATTACTTACTTCTCTGAGTGTTACATTACATTAGTTATTAGTAGTGGTACTGGATAGTATTAGTACAGTCCTCGTATAGCACGATAATTGTGTTCCTAGAAACCCTCGTGCAATGCAAAATCGTGCAATATAAATAACAGGTCCTATGGGAAAAATAGGGTTAAGTGCAGACCACCCAAGATTGAACACACATTTGTAACCAAAACATTACCAAACACAATAAATAATCATAATAAAATACTTACGTATATTATTACGACTATTACATAATAAAATATTTCTAATGCTTTAGCTTCTATCATAAGCAAACTTGTTCTTTGATCTTCTATCCAAACAGACAACAGCTGTTCCATCTCTTTCAATTCTTTGTGTCTTCATCCAATGGATTTTTAGCATTAGCATGGGCACATGATGCAAGAAAGCAAGCTTATATAGCATCAGCAAAAAAAAAAAAAAAAAAAAACCGAGTTGTTACTGCTATGAAAGTTTTTATTTTTTCTGCATTATTTCTAATTCTCGGCGTTGCCTCATTTGGGCCTGTAGCACATGCAATATCACATGTTCTTTCATTTTCCTCAGAGCGTTTCACAATTTCATTTTTTTTTTTCTCTATCAACAGAGGTGGACTAGCCATAAGTCTTACTAGTGAAACCCTTTGAGTTGTTCCTGCTATGAAAGTTGTTTTTATTTTCTCTGAATTATTTCTAATTCTCGGCGTTACCTCATTTGGGCCTGTAGCACATGCAATATCACATGTTCTTTCATTTCGCTCAAAACGTTTCACAATTTCATATTTTTTCTCTATTGACAGAGGTGGACTGGCCATAAGCCTTACTAGTGAAACCCTGGTGGGCTGGAGGCCAGACGATGATGGAGGCCAGTGTGATTTTGGCCATAAGTGCTAGTATGAGGCCACTACAAATTTTCCCAGGTAAGAATTTTTGATCCAGTCCATCTCTGTCTATTGATATTCTTTTCTTTTTCTCTCTGAATCTGTAGTGTCTTCACCAGGATGCTTCCCTTTCACACCTTTTAAGTATTTTGCTCTTGGAATAAAGCACAATTACAAAATGAGGAGGCATGCTTGATACACAAAGCTATGCATGTGTAGCAACTGAATAAACAACACCATAAAGGCAGAGACACACTATTAACACCTCACTAAAGCATATTTCTGGAGGTTACTACCATAAAGACATTAAAAACAATTTCCAGTTGCGTTTCTGCTAGTAGAATCCGTTTTAAGCAGGTAGTAAATTCGATCTAATTGCATTTGCGATAATACGATGGCTGGAATTGTGTGGGTTTTTACATTATTATGAAGGTGCATTATAGCCAAAGTTGCTTATGCGCCACGAAAACTCCACAACAACAACATTATTATGGTGAAATGTGTTTCCCCTTCACTGATATAAAAAACAAATATATTTTCAGAATCCAACCCCAAGGGCTGCCATTTCTTGTAAAAAAAAAAAGGCGAATCATGCATAAGCGAATTCAGTTCTTGCTATAAACAATATCATCTATGATCGAATTCATGTAGTGTAAACATGTGTTATATGAGAACTGACTGTACTAGTAGTACTATGCATGGGATGAAGGAGTTGAGGGGATGAGGGAAACTTTTTTCCCAAGCCTAAAAACATAGCTTATGTGAATGGTGGTACTGAAATAGCTATTCTGTATAAATTCATAGAATTAATGTAATATCAATAATCTCTTGGTTTACTAATCTCAGAGATATAAAACTATTTGTTCAATTTGGTTTTTTGCATTATGCTAAGTAAATTTTTATTTCAATTTATGCAGGAAGAATGTACTATTAATGTTAAGCGATTATCTAAAATTTGAAATATTAATTATTCTCCCTTCTTATTTCATGTGTTAATGGAATATTTTTGTCATTTCTGAAATCTATTTTACCCATTCTTGCATTAAGATCTCCTACAATTAAGATCAATTAATTACTTCTTTCCGAGAGTAACATTTAGTAAGTATTAAAATTATATTTAAGCACGACAAAGAAATTGTGCTCTACTACAATTTTTTTTTTTTTTGATGTTAACACAAACAGTATAGTTTGTAAGTAATGAAAATAATATATATATATTTTTTTTTTATGAAAACCCCAAACACGAAAGGTATCAAAACCTATAGTACTTAGTACCGTGCATGGGTTGAAGGAGAAGTACGGGGGGGGGGATGCCGGAAACTTTGCTCTAGAGCAGTGTTTCCCAACGTGGGTCCCACGCCCCACATGGGGGCAATTTGATTGTTCAGGGGGGCAATTCAAAAATTGCTCGTCTAGAGTTTAAAACAACCGCCTACTATGATTTAACTTGTACAAAAGAAGAATTGTTGGTATCTCAATTTTAAATAAGCATTCGTTAAATGTTGTACTTTCTATAGAGCTGCACTTGAAAGTTTGGAGTAATATCAACTACAGTTTGCTCGGAGAGTATTGCTTACTATGCCTAGTGAAGGAATAGTACATACTGTATTGGACGATTGCTTATGGCATATGCAATGTGCAAGCAAAGTGGTTGTCTACTGTAGCCTACCGCAAACTCAGCATGTTATATGAAATAGGTAATTCCTTTCATACAAACGCTCGTTTGGGCATCGTGACTGTACATTTGGATAGGTTTGACGATCTCAGATTAAAATAAAAATTACTTTGTCCACGCACAGAATTATTATTAATGAAGAACCGTGATATACAATGGTATGTATTTGTCATATATGTATTTCTGTGGTCTCAGTAAATAAGCAAATAAGTCCAAAAACTCGAATTTGCAGGAGAGAAAAAATAAACTTCACACTCTCATATAAACATGCATATATTCGAATATACAAATATTTATTACTCACGCTAAAACTACAATAACGAAGATAGCTGCGTGTCACATAATAGTAAATAATAAATACTTTATTATAGTGCACTTATCTCATTTTTGACAAATTAGACTTATCTGCTTGTTCACAGAGACCACAGATTTAATAGCCCGAATTCAGTAATTCGTGTGATTTATTCATTTAAAAAGCGTACTAATAATTAATTTTGATATATTAAAATAAAATTAAATTAACTTTAATGCATAGTTTATTTTTAGTTTTTGATTTATCTTATATTTATTTCTTTCAGTTGCGCAGTAAAATGAGTAGTGCAAGTAAAAAAAAAGTTCGCCAGTATTCAGAGGAATACTTAAAATTTGGTTTCATACCCGCTATCCACGATCAAAGGTCACCTTTTTGTCTTTTATGCCAACAATGCTTGACCAACGAATCAATGAAGCGAGGTCGTCTTGAGGCGCATTTGAAGGCGAAACATAATGCTCATGTAAATTCAGATTTAGATTACTTTCAAACTTTAAAGAAGAATTTTGAAAAAAGAGCAACATTAAAGTCTCTGTTTATTGCTCATACTGCAACTGTCAATCGTACTCTTGAGGCTAGTTATGAAATTTCTTTACTCATTGCTAAATCTGGGAAAAATCATACTATAGGAGAGAATTTAATCAAACCATAAATATCAGCATTTCTTAAAACAGTTCTGGAAAAAGATGACAAAGACGTGAAAGCTATGCCACTCAATAACAATACTGTTAGCAGAAGAATAGATGAAATGAGTGAAGATATTGAAATACAACTTGTTGGAAAGCTGAAAACAAGAAAATTCTCAGTGCAAATGGATGAATCAACTTTGAGAGACAGTGAAGCCGTACTGATAACTTATGTGAGATATATTGATAAAGGTAATTTTGCTGAAGAAATGTTATTCTGTAAATCATTAGAGAGCACCACTACCTCCAAAGATATATATAATAAGCTAAAAAATTACTTAGATGACAATAATATACCAATGAAAAATATAACATCTTGCGCTTCAGATGGTGCTCCTAATATGATGGGCAAGAAAAATGGCTGCTTAAAATTGATGAAAGATGAGAATCCAGAAATGCTTCTTGTGCATTGTGTTATTCATAGGGAAAACTTGGTAGCTAAAAATATTTCGCCTGTTCTTCATGAAGTACTAAAATCAGTTATAAAATGTGTCAATGCTATTAAAGCTAATGCCAAATGTGAGCGTCTCTTCAAGCTTTTTTGTGAAGAACAAAATGGAGACCATGTGAGACTTTTACTTCACACTGAAGTAAGGTGGCTCTCGAAAGGGAACTGCTTGAAAAGATTCATGGAACTGTTTGATACTATTAGTGACTTTTTAAGTGACAAACCTGAAATGAAGCATCTGTTAACGGTCGATGGTAAAGCATTTGTGAGTTATTTAGCCGATATCTTTGAAAAACTAAATATATTAAATAAACAACTTCAAGGAACAAATAAAACTCTCGTCGATGCAAAAGCGAAGATATTTGGTTTCATTACATTTATTGAATTATGTCAAAAATATATTTGTAACAAAAATTTTGAACAGTTTCGTTGGCTGCAAAAATGTGAAGTGACTGATACCGCTGTACTTGTTTGTCTGATGTATCAATGCAGTACCAAGAAGAACTCTCAGAAATGCAAAATGATGAGTCAGTTAAAACTTTATTCAATATAAAAGGAGCGATGGCATGGCTTTGTGATGAAACAGAAATTAAATACCCAAATTCAACCAACTTTGCAAGAGAGCTATTGTTACCGTTTCCATCTTCATATTTAGCTGAATGTGGATTTAGTGCCATAAATGATTTGTTCCTAAAGAAAAGAAATCGACTGGATATCACAAAACGGGGAGACTTGAGACTGAAGCTGACTAAATTGGAGCCCAATATAAAATCTCTCTTCGGCAAGCATCAAGCACAAGGGTCTCACTAAATTTAGTGCACTCATCTAGAAGTGACTTCACATGGAATGTTGAAATTATTAAACAATTAAATAATAATTACTAAAAATTAAAATATTATAAAAAAATCTTTCATATAAATTATTTTGTACTTGAATTTTAGTTGTCCATTATATGTTTTGAAAATTTACTTACTGTTTTTTTCTTAATAATTTCCTAATGATTTCTTCCTAAAACCTAAGTTTTGTGTCCTGAACAAGTTGTAATTAGGCTTCATTTAGGGAATAATTCAATTTTTGAATATAAAAAATATGTATATCGGTGTTTCCCAACGTTACATAGGGGGCATCAGAATTTTAGAAAGACTTAGGTGGGGCATGGTAAAAAAAAGGTTGGGAAACACTGCTCTAGAGACTAAACATGGGTTTCACCACTTCAAGCCTCCAATAAGCAAAGTGGTGGTATTTCACCGGTTGATGAAAGTCATCTACCACCTATGAAGCATTTTTAAACTATATGAGATCTAAATATTTATTACAGTTGGAAATTATATACAGATGGAAACTAGACATTTTGTTGCATGTTCTACCACTTCATTAGTGATTGCTGCCTTTAACACTTCACCATTTAAAAGAACAGAATGGCCAAAGGTTTGATATAAAAAAGTAAATGATTTCAAATTATTAACAAATTTTATGTGACCACTTATGTAAATAGGAAACAATAAGACTAAATATATATTTTGTAAAACTGCAGCGGAACTTCCTCATCAAGGATTCTTTTAATATGTCTACTATTTTTTATTTGTTATTACACTTGACTAATAATTCAAGCAAGTACAATTAGGTCATTACGGAAATAAATTTATACCATTTTTAAAACGTAAAAACCAAATCACTGCTTAATAATTCTGAATCAAGATAAAACTTTCAAAAAAATAATTTGTTTTTCCACATTGCTTAATTCTCTGATTTGTGTCATGGCGTACAGATATGTGAAAAATCATCAAATGATCTGGCAGAATTGTCTTCTATGTTCACCAAGTCAACAAAACATACCAAGTAACTTGATACACAGTTCAAGAATCAATTAAGCAATATACAGAATTTGAAATCTTCACTACCAAAAAATATAACTTTTTATGTAAATACTGTACAATACCTGATATTTCCAATAAAACATAAAAAGGATGATGCCTAATGGGATTATGTAAATAAAGATTATTTTCAACAGCATCTACTGCTTGATAATCCATTACTTCTACAGCAGAGAGCACTTCAGAAAGCAACATTTTACATGTCTTATATGTCAGAAGAACATTCTCAAAATTGGAGCACCCTACAATAAAAAGTATGTTGAAAAGAATTTACTAAAATAAATTTACAGGATAAAGAAACATGTCAGATATATGCAAAATAGACTTTATAATTATTTTACGTATATTGCTTTATATTATATAAATACAGGCAGTTCTCGCTTTACGAGTTCTCGGGTGAACGAGTTTTTTTTTTTTTTTTCCAAAGTATCAAGAGTCAACAAAATGGAAAATATGAACATTAATTGCAAAAAATGAATGTTAAACATTCATAAATACCGCATTTCAAACCATGCGCATAGCTATACAATACAGCGTACCCAGCTTTACGATATTAATCCGTTCCAGAGACACCATCATTTCGTGAAAATATCATAATGTGAATCCAATAACACATTGTTTTTTGGTAATTTGTTCCATGACCTCGGATGTTGAAATTTTCGTTATATAACTCCATAGAAGGTCGTTTTTATAGTGTAAATTGTATTAGTTACCAAATCAAATCACTAATATGCACTACACTTTCATTGTTATCATATGCTCTGTTAAAAACATGGGTGAAACCCATGTTTAGTCTCTAGGGCAAAGTTTCCGGCATCTCCCTCTCCCCATATTTCTCCTTCAACCCATGTACGGTACTAAGTACTATAGGTTTTGATACCTTTCGTGTTTGGGGTTTTCATAAAAAAAAATAAATAAAAATAAGAACCAATTTTGAACGCCTTTGTGACATTTTTGTAAAGCACATTTCTGGAGGTCACGACCATAAAACAATAAAAACAATTTGCACTTTCCGGTTTATTGTGCTTTTCTGTTACTGCAAACAATTATAAATGGGTTGTTGATATTATTATTTGGTTTTTAGGAGCATTAGCAACTAAGGCCATATTGCTCCGGGGATATGCGGTGGTCATTCCCTGACCTTTCCGCATCCTCCATATTTGGTGGTGACAGGCTCGATCCCCGGTCTAATCATGAAGCGTGCGCTACGCATTGCTGCTCCTTCCCACCTGGCTATGGAGGCACCATAAATGGGTTCTAAACTCGATGTTATTGCATTTGTGAAAATACAGATAGCTGGAATTGTGTGGTATTTTGCGTTATTATAGGGAAACTTGTTTCCCCTTTATTGAAATCTTCAATCATATAAAAAACATAAATAAATTTTCAGAATCTTCTCTTCATTCCTTTTTTTTTTTAAAGCTTCGTAAACTTGTTACTCCACACAAATCATGTTAGTTGCAATTTGTGCGTTCCGTTAAAAAATGCTTATGCATCTATTGAAATTTATAAAGAAAATAGAAGATTATCTAGGAAACAAATGCCTCTTGAAGCATTTCTGAAGATGATGACTCCTTGTGCAACAAACCAATGAGTGCTGAGCCAATAATAAGTGATCAACAAGTGTGCAATTAGTCGATGATGAAGAATAAACATTCTTTAAAATTTGTAAGTCATAAATAATTTCTTTATTATTATAATTTGCTTAATTTTACAGGATACGCTTTAATTTCTTTGGATAAATCAATCATTGTTTAAACAAACTAATCAACTAACTAATTTCAATGTTCAGAACGTAACCCCTATTTTTAACATTATGTCTATGGATTTAATTCCCGCTTTACGAGTTTTCGCTTTACAAGCGTGCGCTAGGAACGAATTAACTCATAAAGTTGAGAACTACCTGTATACAGTTGTCCTCAGCTACAGGGCTTCATCAGCATCAGCTTGATTAATTGCTCTGTACCTATCCATCAACAGGTGCTTGGAAGTCTGAGGTCCCAGATGAAAACTGTTTGCTGCTCTTCAACTAAACTATCCACCCAGCTTGTTAGAAATGTGTTATTTTTGATTTAACTATTAAAAAATCTATATTTAACTAACACAGAATTTCTTGACTGCCCTGTGCACTTTTTTCTAAAAAAATGAGAAAATCAAAAATTTGGATGTGTGACTTATTCATGAATTTAATCTGAAATAAATTCCACGATTTTAACTAAGACACTCAAATAAAAATGCTGCATTTTATTTTTAACTTCAAAGTTTTTAATAACAGTTTTTATTAACTGGAGCATTTATATTTTCCATCTGGCCATAGTCTGAAAAAAAGATTCTTTTTAATACTGATATTTATTAAAATGTGATTTGGAATGTCACACTACATAAAATGTTAGATTTTTGTGAAATTGAAACAGACAGATAACAATGCTGATACCATTTACTGTTCAGTAGAAAGGAAAGGTAGTTAGCAATGTAATATGTTCATTTGTCATACCTACAACAGTAATTTCTTAGCTCCCGTTGTGCATTGGAGATTATTTCTAAGTTTGGCACCCTTTACTAGCGAATGTGATCAATAAGGCATTGTGTACAAGTTTTCTAAACATGAATACTACAGGCATGCAGCTAGAAAATAAAAGGAAAAAATTATTCAAGAGAAAATAAATCTGAAATTGTGCTGCTAATAGAAAATAACTAAAAAAAATTTTTTTTTTTCTTTTACATGTCATTAATAATGGAGTACACCACTAATTCAAGGGTGTGCAGTACTTGAGAAAATGCAGTAATTATTGAGTCAGCAGGTGAATTTCAGGCCAAACTCCAAAACTAACATGCTAACTGGTTAGAAATAGTTGAAAATTAATTCTGACACTTTTTAAAGATCTATCTTATAATACCTGAAGTAATTTTTTTTCATTTCAAGGTAAGTTAAATCCATGTTAATTACTTGCAACAACAACTCAACCAACAGTTTCATTGAGCCATTCCAATACAAGGTTCCTTATATTGAATTATTTGCATCTCCTATATCCATAGCCAAAAATACTAGGCACAACCATTACAACCTAAAATATGCTATTTATTTTAATCAAAGAGTAGATTTTTGAAAAAAATTTATTGCTATACAGCATACTCTTTCTCTCTCTTGAAAATATATGTACCTGATAAAGTCAAAAATTTTCAAAATAAATATTTCTATTAGTAGTACTTGCATTCTGGTGAAAAACAAGATATTGAGTAGTTTACTAAGGTCCACCCTTCCATACAATCCCAAGTACTAGGACTGTAGGAGAGGAAGTGGATCTTAGAAGCATCATGCAGTCCTACTGATACCTTCAATGCAAAATCACTACACTGAATAGCATAACAACATGCAGCCCAAATTTACAGTCTCCATATTATAGCAGTCATCCATAAAAGAAAAAAAAAAAAAAAGCATCGTACTGGTGGAGCTGCGTGTAGTGGCTATGTTAAAATGTGCTCTCAGTTATATTAAAATTTGGTGGTTGAAGCATAAAAAATTGAAAATACATCTTACCATACAGAAG
Source organism: Mastigoproctus giganteus (assembly GCF_048544385.1). Taxonomy (NCBI): domain Eukaryota; kingdom Metazoa; phylum Arthropoda; class Arachnida; order Uropygi; family Thelyphonidae; genus Mastigoproctus; species Mastigoproctus giganteus. The sequence continues at coordinate 103,157,113 of NC_143584.1, read as the reverse complement.
AAGAGGTACAGAGGATTCATTTTATAACTGTGTGGTAAATACTTAGGCTCTAAGATTAAAATAACAGTTTAACGGTTAGTGCGTTCGAAGAATACAGAAGAATACATGCAGCGGTTAATGCCATATGAAAGGAGTGCAAATTTAAAATACAGGAACGAATATTTTAAAACGTAAGAAATGTATTCATTGGGGGTTAAGACTGTGCAAATCAGCATGTAAATATGTTTATGGTAAGGAAACGTTGCATTCTTTATGGCTTGGGAGGAAATTATTTTAAAATATATTCAACATAATCAATTAGAAATATTGGATATTAATTGGACATCGAAGAAGGAAGAAGAGGGATAATAGCATCACCTTATGAATAAATTCATTGACTGTAGATATAATAACTACTGGTGCGAATCTAATGAATAATATATATCCATTTATATACATAGACGACCTCTGGAAACCAGGCGAAAACCAGTTGTGATCAGCCTTCTGCACTTAGTGGGGAACTGCTGTAGTAACCTTTCCTCTTTAAGAGCATCTCGTGGGATGCATGATGACTCTTCCTATGATTAAAGCCGGCCCCTTTCAAAATCGGCCATGTGGTAGGCAATGGCATACCACCACATTATCTGATGCCACAGAGACCATAACAAAACCAACTCTAAAAACTGCTGTTAAAGGAAGACCTGCAATTAGGTGGAAGAATGAGATCAGCGAACTTTTGGGCGTGACATTTTGCAATGCCGCTCATATAGCATATGATCGATGCAGTTGGAGGATTTTGTTGGTGGCCACAACAGCTCCTCAGGGAACTATGTGACTGGAAGAAGAAGAAGAAGAAGAATATAAATATAAAATACTCATTCAGTTTGTCAGCAAACCTGAGCCTGATGAATTCAAACCAGTCCCTCTGCAAATTTCATCACCATCCAGCAGAAAGGAGAGCACCTCAGCTCAATAGCACCCACCCAACCACAGAAGACTTACCAGGGGATCGGCCAGGATTGCAGCACTTATCCACCACAGGTAAGCTCTCCCATTTTCTACTCCTGATGTCACCTCTAGTTCTGTGCACCACCACTACCAGTTCATTTCCAAGTCCAAGATATACAGCTTCAACCAGGGCCCCCAGGATTAGTGCTCCTTTCCCCCCACTCTGTATTAGAGCCATAGACCCAGAAGTTATGAATGGCTGGTAGTTTACAAACTTCATGTAAGCCATTGGAATTGTAGATTTTAAGCCTAAGAGGGCCCTACCACGTATGCTTCGAACTTCATAAAATATAACTCTCTGACTGTCCTACAAGTGTTCAGGATTGCAAATTTCTAAATTTCCTTGTACGTGTTCTCTGCAAAACCTGTTGCTGCTAGGCTGTTATGTAGGGTCTTTGGCACCTTACCACTGGCTGACATGATGATCGGGATGATCGTTACTTGTTGCATATACCACATCTCTTTGATCTCCAGTCTTAGGTTCGTGTACGTCCTGATTTTCTCCTCGTGGGTTTTCTGGATGTTGCCAGTGTTGGGCACTGCTATGTCAATCAGGTAGGTGGCCTTTTCCTTCTTGTCAACAAAGGTTATATCCGGTTTGTTGTGTGGGATTGCCTTGTCCATTATTATGGTGTGCTCCCAGTACAGCTTGTGGGTTGGGGTCTCTAGTACTTATTATTTCTCCCTGACTGGAGGATTCCACTACGTGACGAGATTGGTACTTAGTACACAGGGTGGTTGTTGTTATATCTGGTGTTATTGTTGGTCGAGGAACTCTGACTATCCTAAAGTTGTTCAGGATTGCAACTTTCTGGAGTTCCTTGTAGGTGTTTGCTGTGAGACCTATTGCTGCTAGGCTGTTATGTAGGGTCTGGGGCACCATACCAGTGGTGGACACGATGAATGGGATGGTCGTTACTTGTTGCACATGCCATATCTCTTTGATCTCCTGTTTTAGGTTCATGTACTTCCTGATTTCTTCCTCATGGGTTTTCTGGAATTTGCCAGTGTTGGGCACAGCTATGTCAATCAGATAGGTAGCCTTTTCCTTCTTGTCTATGGGTTATGTCCAGTCTGTTGTGCAGGATTGTCTTATCCATTATTATGGTGTGGTCCCAGTACAGCTTGTTGGCTGGGATCTCTAGTACTGCCTGGGGTTCGTACTTGTAGTACGGTACACTTTCTTTGATCAACTGGTATTTCCTTGCTAGCTTCTGATATATTATCCTGGCTACCTGGTCATGTTTAAGAGTGTGCTCAGTCTGGGTGAACACCTTGCATCCCGTAGTGATGTGTTGGATCATTTCTGAGGCTAGGTGGTATTGTCGACGTGTGTCATCGGACACTCTGGGTCCCTTGGTAATGTATTTTCTATAGTTTCTGGTGTTGATTACCTATTATTATTATTAGCCATATGGTGCAAGGAAGCCCAAGGCTTATGCTGCACCAGCCAAAAAAAAAATTCCTGAGTTACCCTGAGAGAGAGAGAGAGAGAGAGAGTCAGAAGTAGAAAGGAATCACCAAGAAAGAAAAGAATGATGATATCCAGCTCAGGACCCTGGGTGTGCCAAGCCCATACTCACCAGACGTGAGCCCCTGGGGTGAGTCTTGGATGGCGAGCATGAATCCTTTAGTCTCGGGGAAGAGCTTCCCACTCTTAAGCCATTGGAAAATTGGAAGCAATTTTATCTGTGATCTTGATGGAGGTCATTCCAACTTCGGGGAAGACACCGGAGTCAGACTTATCCTGAAAAACCCCACTAAACCCCACAACATGCCAGGCTCACACAGGCCTATCGCTCTGCTGTCGATGCTGAGCAAGCTCGTTGAGCTACTCATCTACCACAGAATTGAAAACCGTTACCAGAATGCTCAATTGATGTCAAGAAACAAATCTGGTTTCAGGAGGGGATGCTCCACCACTGATGCCCTTGAGAGGATCATCGATGCAGTCAGAAACTGTAACAGGAAATATTTCCTCCTCATCTCAATTGACTTTGCTAGAGCCTTTGACACCCTCTGGTGGCCCAGTGTTCTGGCTAGGCTCCGACAGGCTGAAATCCCATCAAATCTATTTCGCTGCATGAAACCTTACCTGAAAAACCGAAGAATCACTGTCCCTTTACCTCTGTATCCAGACCAGTTTACAGAGGCTACCCCCAGGGATCCGTCCTGGGGCCGCTCCTGTGGAACCTGGTGCTTGATGAGTTTTTAAATCTGGATATTCCAAATGTGCTGATGATCTGATTATGATGCTATAAGCAGACAGCACGGCTCAATTGGAGGCCATAGGCAATCATGCCACACACATGCTCAGGATTGGGTCAAGAGGAATCTTCTAACGATCTCAACCGAAATAACAAACTCAATACTCCTCAGGGATGCTCTTGACCCTGGTAGACCTCCACTAATAAAAATAAATGGAGCGACCATCAAACTCAAACAGGAACTAAAGTACTTAGGAATAATACTAGACCGAAACCTGAACTTCACATCTCATCTCTGTTATCTCAGAACGAAAACAAGGAGGCTCTCGGCCCTGATAACCAAAATCACCAGGAGGGACTGGAGACTAAAGAAGAGGGCCCTCTCCCTTCTACACAAAGCTCTCTTCATTCCTATCCTTGCCTATGGTGCAGGCGCCTGGTATCAGAAAGCAAACACAGCAGTCAACAAGAAAAAGCTGGAGTCTATACACCGATCCATACTATTGACAACAACTAGAGCCTGCTGCACAGTAAGCACCCATGTGCTCCAGGTCCTGGCGGGCTTCCTTCCCCTGGACCTGGAGATTGTGCGCTGTGGGCTGCTACACCAACATTTGAAAGGAAGAACCACAACTTATCTAGACTACTCAACAGATCCACAGAAAAGCAAATCCTCAGAAAATAAGAGGTTAACGGAACACCTGAAATCTATCAGGCAAAATAGATGGAATCTTACCACAAAAGGGCAAGTCACCAAAAAATTTATACCCGATGTCAGTAGGGTATATCCTATTTCCCCGTCCTGGTTTTCCCCTGGCTTGCACACCACCTTCCTTCTTACGGGACATGGCTCCTTCAGAGGGAAACTCCATGAGCTGGGAATCTCCGACAACCCGAGCTGTAACTGCTGTCAGGAGGAAACCTGGGAACATCTTATCCATGACTATGACAACTACGAGGACCTCAGATGTCAGCTATATACACGCATCAACTCCTTGCTAAGAAACCGAGAAGAAATAATATTGCAAGAAGAAGATAATTACTGGGCTTTCACCATCTTTGCCGCGAACTCTTTGAAAGACAAAGATCCCTGCCACATCATCACTAACCTATGAAAACACAGACGTAACTACCTGAGATGATTGCGAAACTCTGAACTAGTGACCACCTGAAATAGATGCAACACATGAACGTAACGAACTGGACCTGACTCCTGGACTTGGACTTCCACCAGACGAAGATTGCAACTTGGACTCGGACCTTGAAGATTGCATCTTATGATGCCACATCCATATAGCGCCCCGGCTCTCTCTAGCCTGCTTTTTACTCCTCTTTCCCTAGCAGAGGGGATGGCCTGCTGTCTCTTTCCCCTCCTGCCACCCCTCTTTCTCCTCTGGTGGGGCATGGGCATGCCCCACTATTTCAACAGGGGTCATCTTGCCTACAGACCCCTTACTTCCAATTTCCAACCCCCCAGTCTTCCACCTCTCCCTCCAATCTCTTTCCCCTTACAACAGTGCCTGCCCCACATGTACAAATTTCAAACACCAAAATTCATGCCTGACCTATTTAGGATATCTCACCTCCAGCACTTATCCCTTATAGCTCCTCTAAGCAGCATATAATGTACCATCTGTGCCCAAAAGAAAAGAAGAATTTTTATTTTAATTATTTTTTATTTATTTATTTTATTTTTTTATTTATTTTTTATTATTATTTTTATTTATTTATATATATATATTTTTTTTAGGTCCTAACCACTGAAATCTCAGGAAAATAGGAGGTAGGACCTGCCAGAGCAAACTTTAAGAGAACACCTGGCTGGCCTCCACGTGGCGGAGTATGTAAATAACAGGTCCCATCTGGGGCCTGACGGCTAACAAGCCAGAGGAACAAGGAGCACAACATATTACATAACTCGTGACCCACACACTTTTAAACCTCTGGCCTTGACAGCGCACTGTCCTCGATACAAAGAATATATGCAGAGATAGTGTAAATCCCTGGTGCTGTTAGACCCAAAAATACTCTGTAAGGCTAGGTAATGCATCAGGTGTTGCAGTACTATCCTTACAAGATGCACATGCTAAAGCATGGTGATGCAGATATTCATTTCACATATGCACTTCAGTTTTTAGCACGAATGACAGTGGATATCACTTGGCCATGGAACATCCTTTGAAGTAATGAAGCCCATTCTGCTTAAATTGACAAGTGAATATGCACAATTTGGGCAACAGAAAACCCTCGAGTTATCCAAGAGGTTCTGTTGCATTCTCCAAAAGTGAGTGTGTGGTACGGATTTAGGGCCACATTCATGATTGGGCCATATTTTTTTGAACAGGTAACACCAACTGGACCCAGCATCTGTTCCGTCACTGGACAGCGATATTATGAAATGTTGGCAAATTTTGCAATACCAGAGCTGCTGCTGCTGCTGTTGTTGTTTGGTTTTTAGGAGCATTAGCAACTAAGGCCATATTGCTCCGGGGATATGCAGTGGTCATTCCCTGACCTTTCTGCATCCTCCGTATTTGGTGGTCATGGGCTCGAACCCCGGTCTATTCAAGAAGCGTGTGCTACACACCAGAGCTGCAACAACATGGGTGCCTTCAGGATACTATATTCATGCATTCACCCAACATCCACCGTAGTGTCCAAAGACTGATAAGGCAACACGTTACAGATGAACTGTTCATCAGCCATTGTTTCCAGACATCTTGGACACCCCAACACCGGACCTCATCCCATGCGACTTCTGGTTGTGGGGTTTTTTGAAGAACCAGGTGTATTAGGAAGAATGTCAAACTCTGGCAGATCTGAAGGACAGCATTAGACGTCACGTACTGGCTATTCCAGTTGACATGTTACGTTCTGCTGTAGAAAATGCTGTTCTTTGAATGGAAACTGTTGTTGACCAAAATGGAGGATACATTGAACAATTGTAGTGCTGTTCAAGTGATTTGTATTGCCACAGTACCATATAGCGACAAATTTTGTAACTAATTTTTTTTCCAATGAATGGCGAGCACGTTCTTTATTGTACCTGTTGTCCAAATTTCTCTTCAGTACTAGCCTTAGAACTCATTCCAGAGCCCTCTATATAGGGATACTTTAATTTTAACAACCCTGCATATATATATATATATATTTTTTTTTTCTGATTTCAGAGTTGATTAGCAAAAAAAGTTTACTGTAATTTTCTGATCAATTCTTCTCTTTTCCTATTAAAATTTCCACAATGAACATTAAATGTGTTTGAACATACTTTTCTTTGGATGTGTGACACAGGCATTATATAGCACAGCATAATAAAGCTAGCAACCACTCCAGGCAATTAAAATGGGAGAAGTGCATGTGTGTGTGTGTGTGTGTGTGTGTGTGTGTGTGTGTGTGTGTGTGTGTGTGTAGGAGTATATAGAAATATTTCTTAAGTACTTTCATAATTATAGACCCTGAGGTTAGGAAAAAAAAAAAAAAAGGAATTATTTTCTATTTTTGATTATCAATTATTAGGTTTACCTGTTAAAAATTTCAGGTAGCACATTAAGTGTGTTTTAACATTACTGTTCCTTGGAAGTATCACACTCACATTACACAGCACAGCATAATTATGACTTTTAAATTCAACAAAAAAAATTGTTCTTCCCAGTCAATAGTATATCTTTTGCTTGCTATTAACTTAACATGGTAATGGAAATATGCATAAAGATAAGTAATCAAAACTCATGGAATATCTCTATTTTGTTTTGAATTGTTAATAAAATTAAATGTTCTGTAATACAATCTGTAATAATGATATGCACTCAGTCTTAATGGCAGGCTGAAACAAGTGACATAGTAAAGACAGTGTGCAAGCACACAGAATGGAATCATTCTTCACCTACTTGGCCATAGATAACGGTTTCTAGGTTGTGCACACAAACTTTTGAAATAACTGGTTTTACTTTCTTTTACTTTTGTGATAGCTACATCATAAAGGTTTATTATCTGATTACCCTTTCAAGTAGTGGGTTACTGATAATGTCTTGCAGACACTGCACTAGCAAACCTCTGATTTATAGCCTTTATTAAATTATAGAATTGAACTATTATACTCACAATTAAAAAAAAAGAATAATAAATAAATAAAGGCTACTTACCAAGAAATGCTACTGAATTAGCAGGAGGTTTGGCATGACAAAGAAGTGCAACTCTGCTAATTATTCCCAAGGTGCCTTCTGATCCAATAAAAAGTTGCTTTATATCATACCCAGTATTATCTTTTCTTAAACTAGACATACAATCCAAAACTTCACCACTGGGAAGAACCTTCAAATAAAAATAATTTCAGGACTTCACTAAAGATATAAATGTCACACGACATATAAATTAAACGATCATACAGGTGGGCAATAGCAAATGCCCACCTGTATTATTGTTTTACATATCATTCTTTATGCAATTGGCTAAATAAGGCAAGCAAAGTTGGAATAAAGGGCATTGTTATACAACATCTCATACTGTAAGTTCCATTGTGAACTACCCTACTTGTCCACTTAAAATAAACACTTCCCTAAAAGATGTATACTGTTATTTATTATTAGCTAAGCACCACTGTTGAAGCAATACCATTTCAGAGATTGAACTGGTATTGGTGAAATGATTCCAGAAGCAAAGAGTATAACAGCACCAGCCCCCCCCCCCCCCAAAAAAAACCTTTTTTTGCCCACTTCATTTACCCATTTCTTCCAATAATTTGTTCAACCCTTCTTTAAATTTATTCACACCACCCTTTCACAAAAATAGGCAGAGGTTATTCCAACAATCAATTACTCTCTCTCTCTCTCACCAAAGGCAAATTATGCACAACTATTTTACAACCATCCTTTCTCAATTTAAATGTATATCCTGTGTGCTTTACCTGAGAAAGTATAAATATGCCATTAGAATTTGTTTACTAAATACTTTTAAAGTCGTAAACATTTCAATTAGGTCATCATGCAGGTACCTAGTTTCCAGATTCAATTTTTTCCAGTTTCTGCAATTCATAGAGCTCATGTTTATTAATGAGAATATCTTTCCCTCCAGCTAATCTTAATACTGTTATATGCACTCTTTTCAAAAGATCTACATCCTTCCTGAAATGAGAATTCAAAACCTGTATACAGTATTCCAGATGCAGCCTACACAATGTATTATACATTCAGATTAAACATCTATATGCCCCTGCCAGAAAAGTAATTGTATCTCATTGAAAGAATTCTATAAGAACATCCCTCTAACAATTTGCCTATGAGTTTTTCTAGCAGTGTATCTGCACCATGCAGAAAATTTTACATCAAACTGTGCAATCACTCCATGTCTTTTTTAAATTCATATTAGTATTAGCATTAATATTAGTAGTGTCATTATAAGCTCTTGCTGTCCTGCAAGACAGCAAGAGCTTATAATAGCATCAGCCAAAAAAAAAAAAAAAAAAGAAACTTTCTTCCAAAATCACCTGTCTATCCCTATTTGTCTAGTTCTTCCTTAAATTTCTTTAAACTACCCACTTAAAATGTCCACTTAAAATAAACACTTCCCTAAAAGATGTATACTGTTATTTATTATTAGCTAAGCACCACTGTTGAAGCAATACCATTTCAGAGATTGAACTGGTATTGGTGAAATGATTCCAGAAGCAAAGAGTATAACAGCACCAGCCCCCCCCCCCCCAAAAGGGTTCGGTGTTGGGTCCACTGTTGTTTTGTATATTTATCAATGATATTGATGAAGGTATATCAGGCTTAATGTCGAAGTTTGCAGATGATACAAAGGTTGGCAGGGTTGTTAATGACCGTAATGGCAGTGTGCTACTGCAACAGGATCTAGATAATTTGGGCAGATGGGCTAAGAAGTGGCAACTGAAGTTTAACCTTGACAAATGCAAAGTACTGCATATGGGTAGAAGTAACCCCAGAGAAACGTACCAACTGTGTCGTACTACACTTAAGGTGGTAGAAAATGAAAAAGACCTGGGAGTAATTGTGCAGTGAGATATGAAGTTTTCTGAGCAATGCAGACAGGCTGCCAGGGCAGGTCATGGGGTTTTGTCAATGATATATAGCAATTTTGCTAGCAGGGAGAAGGAGGTGATTGTCTCTCTGTATAAGGCAATGGTCAGGAAACGCATTGAGTACTGCGTACAGGTCTGGAAGCCTCATTTTAGGAAGGATGCAGATTTACTTGAGCGTGTACAGAGAAGGGCAACAAGATTGGTGAGGGGAATGACGGGATCCTCTTACCAAGATAGGCTTAAGTTCTGCAAATTGCAGTGGCTGGAGACTAGGCACCTGCTTGGTGATCTGATTTAGGTATATAAGGCCTTGAATGGGTTGGGCAAGCTGAATTCTGATGGGATCGTTCCACTTGTTCAGATTACGAACCTAAGGGGCAATTCAAATTAAGAAAAGATAGATGTAGAATAGATGTGCGGAAATTTGCCTTTAGCCAGCGGGTGGTTAATTGCTGGAACAAACTTCCATCTGTCGTTGTGGAAGTTGACAGGTTAAATAAATTTAAGGAGGAACTGGACAGGCATTTGGAGGGAATGGTGTGATTTTTTAATTTAATTTTATTTTTATTTATTATTTTTTTTTTGGCTGATGCTGCATAAGCTCATACAGTTGCTTTCTTGCATCACATGCCACTACTACTACAAGACCTATATATATAAAATGGGAGTTGGAAAGGCCAAAAGAAATTTTCGAGACAAAGGTTGAATTCAGATGTTGATATTAGAATTTGGCGGCATTGTTAAGGGGGTGTATCTCAGTCAGTTCAGTTAGAGTGGGGGGGGGAGACTGAAGAGTGGGAGGAAACAGGTAGAAGAATGGGGATGTAGTGGGCATCCCCAAAGAGGTCGGTGGGGAAGAGTCCATTAGGCGAAGTATGGGGAGCAGGGAGGGGAGGAGACAGAGACCCACCCACCCCTGCCTGGGGATGTAGTTTTAAAGGGAACTGTGTCGATTCCAGCAGGATGGTCAAATTAAATTGCTCATCCTGCTCAGGGTGTAGGATATGTTTGCTGACAATGGGGAATGGGAGAGACAGACATTTACTTTATTCATAATCTGCATTCTCACTCTACTTGCATTCTATTTTTATACTTTTTTCTTATATTTTATAATATTTTTTTCTGTTACACTATATACACACTGGTGTTCAAAGAAAGTGCATCACCTAGGAATTTCATATTTCTAACCCTTTTTCCCGATGGTATGTTACATTAATGACTAGCATTACAAATAGAAATATAAACAAAAGATATTTGTTAACAGTTAAGGCAAAGCTAAGTAATATTTGACACATGCTCTCAAAATATTCCAAAATGGGCATTTCCAACCTTTATACAACAGTTATGGCTGAAATGTTATCAGAAGCGCAAACTAATATTTAGTCGAACCGCCTCTAGCCCTATTGATAGCAGCACGAGGCATTGAAAAGATCAATTTCTGAAGATAATCAACTGATAGTTTGTGCTTCCAAACACGAATTATGGCTTCATGACGGGTCTTTGGTTTCTTTCTGGCAACTGCAGATTCCACACAATGCCAACGGTTCTCTACAGGATTCAGGTCCAGACTGTTTCCAGGCCAGCTAAGTTGGAAGAACGGTCTATTGTAATAGACCGTTCTTCCAACCATTTTTTCACCTGTAACAAATGTAAACGCATTATTGTCGAATCTCTAATGCAGAGATGAAGCTAAAGTAACTACAGAAGTGCCTACTTACACTTTTTGCCTGATGACAAGGAGCAGAGTCATCCTGAAAGATGCAGTTACTTGGCAGGTTGAAATGGTCTCTAATAGTTGGCAGCAATTTGCCTTCCAATATAGCCAGGTATCCACTGGCATTTACAGAACCATTTATAAACTGCAGGTGACCTACTCCACGATAAGAAATGCACCCCCATATCATTTGCCTGGTAAGGAATTTCACTGTAGACACCATACAGTCTGGATAATATTCTTCACCACATCTACGGCGAATCGTTTGTCTCCCATCAAAGCCATGTAGGTGGAATTTCTTCTCATCCAAGAAAATAACTGACTTCCACTGCTGGGGGGTCCATTTGACATGTTCCTTACACCAAATTAATTGGGCCTTTTTCGTTTTTTGTGTGAGGAGGGACTTCTTCTTAGGACGATGGGCTACAAGTCAATTTTTGAAGAGGCGTCTTCTGACTGTTACTGCACTTGCTACCACTCCTGTATGTTCTTCACATTTTCTTTTCAACTTAGATGAAGAAGCTTTACGGTCTTTAAAGAATAAATGCTTCAAAGCGCAGTCCTGTTTTGTCGTAGAGACTTATTTGCGTCCACTTCCTTTTTTCCTATTAGCAGAACCAGTATTCTTGAGTTTGGAAAGAAATCTACTGACTGTCAACTGATTACAAGATACTCTATAAGCACTATGACAGGAAGAACATCCTTCCTCATGTAAAGCAACAATAGCACTCTTTCTTCCTGGCATCAACTGCACATAACTCACCATTCTGGCATAAGCAAGGAATGACTGCAACTTTTGCAGAGCATGTTTATATAGCTGTAAGTAACAGCTGATGCAATATTACGTCATCACCTATGCGTGTCAATCTTATCTTATGCAATCTGTAAGAAATAGTAGCCATATACTTACGTTATTCGGGCGACAATTACAATTTTAAGGGGTGATGCACTTTCTTTGGACACCAATGTATATATATATATGTATATATATATATATAAAACCAATAATAAATATAAAATTAAAAACATATTCCAGTAGTATTGCAAAACTGTAGAGCAAAAATTTAACATAAATTAAATCGACAGAGAGGGGGAAAGTAAAGGTAACAAGATAGAAACTGTAGCCGAAAGCCTCCAAATAATTTAAAAATTCAATTAAATCCAATTAATAGTAAATCCATATTAAAATTTAAAATATAAGGCCAATTATATAGAAATTTAGTGGCACCTCTCTAGTAAGGTACCAGTTCCAAGAGACGTGAAATATCACTAAAAAGGGACTAAACGAACTACTAAAATAAAATAAAATGAACAAAATAATAAGACTGGCCATTATGCCCCATATCGACGGAGGACCACAATGCTAATAATGGTCATGGAATCACTGCATTTCAATACTAGACAAATCGCTATGCAAATCCTCTGCATTTGTGGTTCGATCGTGAAATGGAAGGGTGGTTTGTTCCTTTGATCGATTCACCTTTGCGACAATTGTCTAGCGATTGAAATGCAGCGATTCCATGACCATTATTAGCCTCGTGGTCCTCCTTCAATATGGGGCATAATGGTCAGTCTATTATTTTGTTACTTTGTTTTATTTTAGTCCCTTTTTGGTGATATTTCACATCTCGTAGAACTCGTGGTACTTTACTAGGGGGGTGCCGCTAAATTTCTATATAATTGGCCTTATATTTTAAATTTTAATATGGATTTACTATTAATTGGATTTAATTGAATTTCTAAATTATTTGGACGCTTTTGGCTACAGTTTGTCTTGTTACCTTTACTTTTCCCCTCCCTGTCGATTTAATTTTTATGTTAAATTTTCGCTCTACAGTTTTGCCATGCTACTGGCATATGTTTTAATTTGTTTTGTTTGTTATTTGGTTTTTAGGAGCATAAGCAACTAAGGCCATATTGCTCCAGGATATGCGGTGGTCATTCCCTGACCTTTCCGCATCCTCCGTATTTGGTGGTGACGGGCTCGAACCCCAGTCTAATCAAGAAGCGTGTGCTACGCACTACTGCTCCTTCCCACCTGGCTACGGAGGCGCCTAATTTGTTTTTAATTTTATATTTATTATCGGTTATGTAATGGGCATCATGTGGAGGATGTGTATTTTTGCTGCCTCTAATGATAGCTTTATATTTATTTTATTAATGTCATTATTGAAACATATATATATTCCCCCCCCCACACTCATTCATTCATTTTTTTTTCTCACACACCAGGGAAGGGATGCAGTGATGTGTAATGTAAATTTAATACTAATGCATAATAGTTAATTAAGTAAGAATATAAATTATTGAAACTAAGTTTGAAACTGAACTGTAACATTTATGGTTTGTGTTCTTTTTCTCACACAGTTACACTTATTCATCCTTCTAGCATTCATTTCATTTGTTCGACTCTTGCACTTACTGTTTGTTATTCTTCAGTTGTGGTGCAGGCTTAGCCACAAATATTTGCAGGCCAAGGGAGAATGCAGTGATAGTATTTGTGTTGTTAGTAAATGTTTGTTAGTATATATAAAGTAGTGTAAGTTATTATTAACTTTGCATTCTTTCAGCCAATTACATTTGCTCTTCCACTCATTCCCATTCACCATAACCCTCATTCACTCTCTCTTTCCCTCATGCTGGATCACTCTTTCTTTCACAAAAACTGACATTTATTCCCTTTTTCCATAATTCCTAATTCACTCAGTGCCCAGCCTGTTCATTTTGTCTTTCATTCTCATTCATTGTACATTGCATCCCCTTGCTACTAGCTTACTGATATTTTTCAGCTAATCTGCTTCCCTGGCTGCCTCTACATCTCCCTCCCCCTAAATAAGTAATTATTTGGTGTGGGGCCCCAGGTTCCTACACATGGCAGGGTAGTCCTGGGGGTACTCAGATCAATCCAGTTTTGTCATGTCAGGTTTAGATTCACTTTTAGAGAGCCGGGACCTGTCAGTATAAATGTTGCAAAAAGTCCAGAGGAATACCACTTAGGTGGCTTTGGGCTAACCATTGCCACCCATGGCAGAAACCTTTTGGTTTCTGCCATGGGTGGCAATGGTTAGCCCAAACGGGTCTGGTCAGACGTCTGGTTTCCTGCTCCCACTTTTTTTGCCATAGCTCATGGAGCTTTGTGGCTATTCTTTTTTCTTTCAGCATTGAAGGCAGTATCAAGGGCTATCCCCAGAAATCCTGTGAGTATGCCCTTTTTAAGTCTATAATACAAGCCTCTTTTGGCTACCTCCAGGTAAAGTGGGAGAGCTCTAGCGAGCAACTGTAGTGCATGTGTGCTTACTATGTGACATGCTCGTAATAGTGAGAAGTATTGTCCTTTGTATCGATTCTAATTTATTCCTATTTCTTACTATGGCCGAGCAGGTGAACCATACACTGGCCCCATAGATGAAAACAGGTAGGAATATTGCATGGTATATGATTTCCAGGGTCTTTCTTTTAAGCCCCCAGTCTGCTCGACGATTCTGGCAATCATACCTGCATAATTTCTCACTTTCTTCGCCAAGTCAGTCACAAATGGGGGTAAAAAGTTAATTTTAATCAAAGACCACTCCAAGATATATTAGTTCTGTTACCATTTTTATAGTAGTTCTGTTAATTTTGATTTGTGGACATCTTCTAATGTCCAAATTGCCTTTCAGAAGTATTTGTTTGGTTTTTTTCCGGTGATATTGTGAGCTTGTGCATTTGTGCCCACTCCTGCAGCTGCAAGAGGGCAGCATTTGATCTGTGATCTACAACCACTCTTGTGTTGCCTTTTACAAGGAAAATCAACTGAAAATCGAAATGTCAACTGCAAAGACCAGGCTTTCCACGGGGCCCAGAAATTCATCCAGATCAATATTTCAGAAGAACGAGCCAAGGATTGAACCCTGCAGGCAGCCTTTATTCACAGAACATGTCAATTCCTGGAACCTTGTGTGTACTGAGACACTTCTGTCTGTAAGGTAGCTGTTTGTTACCTTAGAGGTTTTGTGGGGCATTTGCCTAGCAGAGTCTCCTAAGGACACTAGGCCACCAGAGTGAGCCAAATGACCCAGCAAAGTCAATAGAGATTGCCAGCATATATTTCTCCTCCGAGTTTTTAACTGCTGTCAGTAGGTGGTGCATGGCATCCTCCTTAGAGATGCCCTGCTTAAAATCATACTGATTCTTGGAATGTAAACCTGCTTCTGTGTAGTATTGAACTAATCTGCTATATATTAGTCTTTCGTATATTTTCCCTATTACAGGGAGTAGGGCTATTGGTTTATATGATTTGGAATCAGTAGGGGGTTTCTCAGGGTTTTTGAGAATTAATATTAACACTGCTTTATTCCATATTTTTGGGAATATACCTTCTGTCATACAGTTATTTTATAGTGCTATTTTGACTAATTTTTTGATAATCTCAACCTCTAAGAGATTAAAACCTGGGCATTTATTGTTTTTGGTTTTAGATAGTGCTATTTCTAAGTCTTGTATAGTAAATAGAGATTTAATATTGGCATTGTCATATTCAGTGTTTTCTTTTATAATGTCTAGCTGGGTGGGGGAATGATTCCCAGTTTCAGTCTGAATAATACTGTCTAGAATACTATTTACGGAATCCACCTAACACTGGGTTGGGGTTCCATCTAGTTTGACAGTAGTTTCTAAGACATCTCTTGGCAGCTTGTTGGTCACTATTCTGTAGACAACTCCCCAAGGGTTATTGATTCCAGTAGTTCTCACTAAGTGCCTCCAGCATTCCTTTTTCCTGAGAGGGCTGTATTCCTGAGAGTTCTATAAGAAGCTCTCAGTGCATCCACCTCATTTTGTGGCCAAGATGTTCTGGCTCTTTGAAAATGTCTTCTCACCTGGTGTGCCCTTCTCCTGAGTATAGTCAGTTTGGGGCACCACCACCAGGGAACTGCCTGCTTCCTCGGTTTTTTGGGGATAGACAGGTTTGCTGTTTTTGTTAAAATGTTTGTTAAAATGCTCGTCCGGGCTTCAGTTGCCTGATCTAGACCACTCATTTTCCTGTTTTTGCAGCTCAGCTGCTGTACGTTCTGTGAAAATCTGCCAGTTTGCCTTTTTAAGGTTATACCTTTTGATATCCAAAAAGGAGTGTTGGGTTGTTTGTAATTGCCTGTTTAGGTTGAAGGAAATGGCTCTATGATCTGATGTGGTCCAGGCTGGCTGGCCACACCAGTCTGTAATTTTATAAGCTATTGAATTGGTGGCAAGAGTAACATCAATGTCACTCTCCCACATGATACTGCTAAAAGTTGGGAGGTTATTTGGTTGGTTTAGCCCTTGAAAGGGTGAGGTAGTTATATAGCCTAAAAGTATCTGGCCGTTGGGTGTGCATGCTCTGTCTTCCGTACAGCTGTGCCATAAGGCTGACTGGCAGTTGACATCAGCACACACTATGATATTTGCAGTAGGTATTAAGTCTATGACTACTTGTATGTATTCAATAGTTGGATTTATATCTTCACTTGGTCTGGAATATAGTGAAATAATGTAAAAGTATCCTACAGCACTGGTGATATGGGCACACACACTCCCACTGGGGAGCAGAGGTGACCCACCTTTGAGGTGTATGAGGTGAATTCTATTATTTTATAGCCTCTTGAGTATCCTTCAACCCTACCCATATGTGTGTGTAGGGCTCCTTGAGTACCAAAATATCTATATTATTTTCTTCTAATTTGAGTTTGATCTGATCTACAACAGCTCTTGCTCTTTGAGCATTCAATTGGATGAGATTTAGAGCCCTAGTCACATTTATGTTTTCAATCTGGCCCACAGTTCGTCCTAGATTGTATAAGTTTTACCGTTTTTTTTATAATGGGGCATTTATCATCCCTGATACTATGTGTATAGTCAGTCAGCTGTGCTGCCTTGCAGGTAGCACAGCTGAGAGTGAAGTCACGTTATTCATTCAAGCTGGTTTCCTATTGTTGTCGCACGGACATGCGCTGTTTTACTCCAGCGTTTGTCGAGGTGTAAAATGGTTGTCTCCAGGATGGGGTACATTCTCATGCCTTTGCAGCGGTTTATGGCCTTCAAGATTGTTCAATATATTAAGTGACTCTAGCCATGCGCGGTGGCGAAAGTGACTGTGACAGCTGCTACATAGGTGAGACATCAAGACGTCTTGATGTCTCACCTATGTAGCAGCTGTCACAGTCTCTGCAAGTGATGCGGTATATTACATTGCTGCGTAATTGAGTGGTCCACTATTTCAAAGTCACGCTTGGGATCAAGGTCGTGGTTGGTGGCCCAAAAATGCTCCGCGACTGCCGACTGGTCATTTTTAGCAAGCCGAATTGCTCTGTCATGCTCCGTAAGGCGATCTTGAAGACGTCTTGATGTCTCACCTATGTAGCAGCTGTCACAGTCTCTGCAGGTGATGCGGTATATTACATTGCTGCGTAAGAGAGGTGTGACAGGGGTCTTCACACTGGAGACAAGCGAACGTAGGTTTCTGCAGAATAACTGTACGCATTTGATGTTGTAATTTCTGAGGATTTTTGAGATCCGATCTGACACACCTGGATAGTAGGGAATGTAGGCGGATTGTATACTGTCTTGGTTCGGGGGGTCTTGGGTGGGATGCGAGTTCTTGTGCTTGTAATAGGCATCTGTCTAGCACATGGGATGGATATCCACATTTGATCAGGTCTGTCCTCACACAGGAAATCTCGTGCGTCTGATTGCATCAGTGCTGGAATAGCTCCAAGCTCTGGAGAAATGGTGCGGGCAGTGCTGTTGAGATGACTGGGTGCATGGCCGGATCTGTAGTTTGTAAATTGTCCGCACCACATAGGTTTACAGTATACCGAAGTCTCTAGACTTCGGCCTATGCGTTGCACTAAGATATCCAGGAACGGGAGAGCCTCGTTGACTTCTAACTCTAGAGTAAACTGTATGAAATTAGACAGGGAATTAAGGTATTCTAGTAATGCTGTTTCAGAGCCACGTGGTATTACAGTGAAAATATCGTCAACGTATCTGCACCATGTTGTAATAGGTACAGGTGGGTTCAGGTGTACCTGCTCCTCTAAATCTTCCATGGCGATATGTTGGCTACTACGGAACTGACAGAGGCACCCATGGCAGTGCCATGCACCTGTTGGTAGACTGAATCCTCAAAGGTGAAGATGCTGCTTGATAAAAATAGATTGAAGGCGGTGCAGATGTTATCAGTGGATAGTGATGTTCTGGTTGGGAGGCTTAAGTCGTTCTCGAGGAGCCTCTTGGCACAGTGTATGGCCGGTTGGGTGGGAATTAAAGTGAATAACTAGAATTCGAAGTCAATGAGGCACTCCTGTTCCTGGATGTCTTAGTGCAACGCGTAGGCCCATGTCTAGAGACTTTGGTATACCGTAAACCTATGTGGTGTGGATAATTTACAAACTACAGATCTGGCCATGCACCCAGTCATCTCAACAGCACTGCCCGCACCCTATTCTCCAGAGCTTGGAGCCATTCCAGCACTGATGCAATCAGACGCAACGAGATTACCCGTG